>NC_061120.1:86559584-86720976 GCF_002878395.1 Capsicum annuum | reverse complement strand
AGTTTTCACGAAGGATATGGTCTTAAGATTTCCTCTAACAAATTGCTTACCAAGATTTAAAGAAAGTTGATCTTTTGATCCTAAGCTAAGACAAGAAATCCACATTGTTCATATGATTTGAGATTTAAAGAAAGAGAAGCATAATTGGTTTTTATTATAAACCCTTGTATTGTTTTAAGGTGGAATTCCTAAAAGTTCTGAGCATAAGTATGGGAGTAGTATTTAGCACCGAGTTGGGTATGATTTTAAGGTCTCATGCCCTAGAACTACGAGCCACCGTAGGATGATAACTTACCCCAAGTGGGTTAAGATAGTGATTACTAAAGTTAAGGCTCTATTTCGATGGCAAGGTAGAACAGCTCTCCCCAATTTGGGCAAGACGTTGGACTCCATGTCAGCTCACATGATTTATGTCGGTTAAAAGAAACTCCCATGTTCCCAAAGAGTCCCAAAGTTCCATAATCATAAGTATTTGAATTCCTAAAGTTTCAAAAAAAGTTCTTTATTCTACTTAAGATAAAAGTATAAGTTTGAAAGTTATTGTTTTAAGATTCCTTTTTGGTTTACAAGCTTTGAGAATAAGAGGATAATATATATTTTAGAAATAAGTATAATGACTCAAGAGATTTATATTACATGTTTCCTTGTTCATGACTTATGATATTTATATTTTGGACTTATTCAAGCTATGTGAGTCATTTATATTTGCATGCATTGTTTCATAAAGAGTAATGATATTGTTTACTTAATTCATACACCCCCATATACTCCGTACATCCTCAAAGTAATGATCCACATATATGTCTGTGTGCTACATTATCTCATAATGTAAGTTCAGGTGCTCAGTCTCAGCAGCGATAGTGATCTCCGAGTACCTCTATCTACATCTTTGCTTTTGGTGAGTCCTCATGGTTTGAGGACCTATTTTCCTAATTTCAGTCTTCGTAGTAGTTGGTTTATTCCTTTCCAGTTCAGTACAAGTCAGTTGGGGGTTTGTTCCAGTGACTCTCCAGTTCATAGTAAGTAGAGGCTTGTCGGACTGTCAGTTCAAGTTTCCAAATTTTTCAGTGTTTTGCTATCCCGATATTGATTTTCAGTTATTTTAGTTCAGAATGATATAATATATCATTATTTCTTGGTTTATTCATCCTAAAGTAAGTGTTAGAAGTAGTAGCAAGCTCAAAGGGTTAGCTTAAGGCTACTTTTAGCCTTACGCACCATATGAAGCTTCGGGATGAGATATTGAGGCGTTACATCTTGGCTTGGTTATATTATTGTTTTTAGTCCAGTAGAGGCATCATAGAGTGTTTTAAGGATTTGGGTTTTACCTTTTGAAATAATGTTATGAAGTTTTAAGTTTGGTTATAGGACTATTATATTTTTATTTGTCTTCCATATTTTATTTTAGATGAGTTATGCTTATGATTACATGCTAATGGGTCTCTTGGGCCTTCTTGATTTGGGATGCCCATTGCAGCCAGGGCCTAGGCTTGGGTCGTGACAAGCATCTCAAACCATACGGACCAAGAGACCCCTTAGCATGTAATCATAAGCATAACTCATGAGAAATAAAATGTGGAACATAACTAAAACATAATAGTCCCAAAATCAAACTTACAATTTTTTTCCATTATCTCCCGACCTCCAAACTAGAAGCAATGATGTCTCAGTAGATCCAGTCTTTCATGTATTCAAGCTTTATGTTTTGATGCTCATGATCCATAAAAGTCCATGTCATATAACATACTTAGTTCTAAGAAACTATGCTTTCTATATATTACCAATTAATTTTACATTGGGATTAGCAAATGTGATAAGGTTCATGCAAATCCTTGTCTCAATCATTGAATATATTAATTCTCGCCTTACGGTATACAAAATCATGATGTATGTGCTCATGTTTCTCACTGTGCCCAGTCCTAAGGACTCATGTTGTGTTATGTTTATATCCGAACCATTCTCCACTTATGATTTATACACTTGATATATGAAACACTTTGTGTCTATTGTATCTTATCTTTTCCTCATATCTCACCTTGAGTAGAGAAATAAGTATATGTTATAGTTAAATAGTGTTACTCCCATTTATGATGCTTATGCTTGAGCCCCTCAATAACCCTATAAATGATAGTATGATAGCAGTTATGAAAGAGAAGTGGTGACTAGGTGGGGGAGTAGATGTTCTTGAATGTGAAAATTTTGATGTAATTTCTTTAGCTAAGGTTATAGGTTAAGTTGAAAGAAGGAGATGAACTTTCATTATTTAAAATAGTTAGAAAGGAGATATGTGGCAAAAATCTTTGTGACAGTGATTGAATTTGATGGTCTTAGTGTGGAGATCCATGTAGTGGATATAGTAATGATAGGCTTGAATATTGTGGTTAATAAAAACACAAACCTATGTACTATATGGTTAGTACTCCTTGAATTAAAATCATAGGGTGTTTGATGGTAGTGATAAGATGAAGTAATATTCTTAAAGGGATGTCGAGCATAGAGTCCCATAGCTTAATCTAGCACCTCTTTTCTCTAAGTTAGACTTCAACATAGAAGTACTATGCAATGGGACTCAAATTCTTATGGTAATATGTGTGATGGGAGAATTGTAAGTTAGAAATGATGAAATATGTTATGTATAGTTTGGGGCATAGACGAGTAGTGTCTCTAAGTTTAAGTCTATTTGATGTATCTTGTAAGTAGAGAATGCTTCTATTCCTGTCTTCCGTGAAATCTTATTTCATGATTGTACCGATGTAAATCAGTCTTATTATCACCAAATAAATGCATGCCTTATGTTGTGATTGTTATGATCCCTAGAACTCATGTGCAAGGTTATCTCTATTTCAATTCTTCTTATCTCACGCTTCGTGCTTACACATTTCACTAGGGGTTATCATGATGCTCTTTGATACCTTTGCTTATTGTGCTAAGGAAAAATATTCAATGTAAGGTTACGTTCTTTATATACATATTCTTAGAGCTTCAACAAGTTCCTACTCTTCATTTGGGGACCAATGATCCCAAAGGACACATAATGTAACGCCCCTCATTTTTGGGCAAGACAATGAACCGTTGTTCCTACGTGTGTAAATTCCGATCCCACGATTTATATTTTATTACATGTGTCATGATCTATATACTAGTATGTGAAGTGCTTATTAGGTGAAAATTTTTCATAGGAATCACTTAGAAAAAAGTTGAGCTAAGAGCCTTTACTTCAGCCAAATTTTTGTATTTGATTCTACTTGGGGTCAACTTTGAACATGCATAACTTTTTATATATGTGGAGTTTTTCATCTCAAGACCCACCAACTAATAGATAATTGAATTATCTTTTCAACTATACCAATTTAACATTAACCCAATAACCGAGTGAACCATTATAATTATTTTAGTTAGAACCATTAAGCTACTGTGGAAGCACCGGGATGCGAGACTAAATTACTGTGTCTAGCTCTGCAACGTGGAGTAATGTTTCCCTGCATCCATAAATACAAGACCAAAGGGAATTTTAGCTATTTCCCCTTACCCCCAAGCACTCAAGTGACGGATTAAGACACCAACAGGGCATTATTTGCCCGCTTTTCATCACCAAATCCTTACGTAAACCCTTCTCATACCCAAGAACAAAATTCAAACCCTTTTCTCTAAGAATCCAAGTATTAAAACTTCAAAGTTCAATAATCTTCAAGAAAACCTCAAGAATAGGGTCGCATTCACAAATCCATCATTCAAGTCCCTAAAGATTCGAGTTTTCTGCACAAATAAACAAGCTTAAGGTATGTGGGACTATCATAAATATCATGGGCATGAGTTTTATGTTTTCAACAAGTTTTAAAGTTATGTATGTATGTATATGGAATGAGTTTTGGGAAATTGTTTTTAGAGCATGCATCATGAGTTCAATTTGATGAAATTACTCAATTTTTATGGGGTTTTTCCATAAAATTGATTTATAATCCTGTACATACATGATTTGAGTTCGAAAGGTGTAACTAGTGAAATTCCCTTCCCAATGATGAAATTTATGGTCTTTTCATGTTATGAATTGTGAATTGGGTTTAAGAGCATGAATTTTAAGCCTCTTTTTGAATGTGAGATTTATGTGCAATTAAATATTGGGGCTGCTTTATGAATGATGATGTTTCTCGAGTCATAAATCCCTCTTGGTCAAGTATACCTTGTTTTTTCATATATTTTAAAGAGGCTATTATTGTTCTAAAGTCTCTTGTGTCCTAATGGTGATAATACATGAATTAAATGATTGAATTGGCCACTGCATGTTTAAGTCTTGAAATGAGAGTGTGTTTACATAAGTTTTCATTTGCTTTTAAATTGAGAACTCTCTTGTGTTGTTTAAATATTTTGGGTGGTCATTTATACTCTTTTGAATGAAAAAGAATCAGAATATTATATGACATGATATGGCTTGTAAGTCTAGGTATGAGGATACCTATTGCGAAATTCCCTTAATTATGAAATCAAAGAATGTTTTAAGAATGAAGAATGGTTTTAAAGGACTAAAAATGGGCTTAAATAGAGTGAGATGGTCACCCAAAGAAGGCTTAAGTTCAGATAACTCATAGCCCAAAATTGCATTTTGCCGACAGGGGTTCTGTTATATCCTAAAATAGGGATTGTACACTGGCAACGACCCTATGGCATAATATGTATGATCTTACCCAATTCTTGTGAAAAACTCGAATTGGGGACTTGTGCACCGAGCTAAGGGAGGAATCCATTTAGCCCATGGATTAGTACGTATGTAGGGTGACCCATCTAGCCCAGAAGTAAAATAAAGAATTGTGTCATGATTAAAATAAAATGTTTTCATGTTCATCAAATTATGCCCATGTGTTTTCATATAAATTATGCTAAATTATTTTTTTATAAAATGCTCTCACTTATGTTATACAAAATATATTTTGTCTTTTGGTTCATTCTACATACCAGTACTTTTTAGTATTAACCCCCAATATTTCAGGTTCTGAGACCCTGTACCATGGTCCTGCAAACCAATAGATTTTTCCTCTGATGTTTAGAATTGGTGAGCCTCCCTTTCTTCAGAAGGTAAATATATCCAGATGTTAGTTTTAGTTATTTTATGGTCTGGCCAGGGGTCTTGTCTTAGCTTAGTCGGATTATTGTTTTTAGTCTAGTAGAGGCTTCATAGAGTGTTTTAGATTGGATTTAGGTTTTTCCTTTTGATACAATCTTATGAAGTTTGAGTTTGATTTTGGAAATATTATGTTTTTAGTTATCTTCTGCATTTTATTTCACATGATTATGCTTATAATTAAATGCTAAGGGGTCTCTCAGGCCTTCATGGTTTGAAATGTCTGTCGTAGTTGGGCCATAACTTGGGTCATGAAAATTATGTCCCAAAATAGAGATTGTACGCTGGCAACGGCCCTATGGCATAGTATGTATGATCTTCCCCAATTCTTGTGGAAAATTCAAATTAGGGGCTTGGCCGCCTTGCTAAGGTCTGAATCCATATAGCCCGTGGATTAGTATGTATGTAGGGTGACCCATCGATCTCAAAAGTAAAATGAAGAGTTAAGTCATGATTACAAGAAAATGTTTTGAAGTTCTTCATATTAAGCCCATGTGTTTTTATTTACATTATGCTAAATATTTTTTTTTATAAAATGATCTCACTTATGTTATACAAAATATTTTTTTTTGGATCATTCTACATACTGGTACTTTCGAGTATTAACCCCATATATTTTTGGTTCTGAGGTCCAGTCTTGTGGTCCTACGAACCAGTTGATTTTTCCTCAGACGTTTAGAGTTGGTGAGCCTCCCTTTCTTCGGAACGCAAATATATCCAGATATTAGTTTCTGTTATTTTATGGTCTCGTCGGGGACCTTTTCCCTGATACGACCTGAACTTCGGACCATGTCATATGGGCACCTCAAGCTCACATGAACTGGAGGTCACCCCGATAACCCAACATAAGCATATCAACATACCATAGGAGGCAAAGGAACTCCAACTCCTATATCATAGTGGAAATATAGCATAAGTCAATATGATAGTCATTATAATAACTACGCCCAAGTTCACAGTTGTTCACAACACCTCTATAGAAAACCAAAGTCAAAACATGT
This sequence comes from Capsicum annuum, assembly GCF_002878395.1. Classification (NCBI taxonomy): domain Eukaryota; kingdom Viridiplantae; phylum Streptophyta; class Magnoliopsida; order Solanales; family Solanaceae; genus Capsicum; species Capsicum annuum. The sequence continues at coordinate 86,714,859 of NC_061120.1, read as the reverse complement.
ATTTGTCAGGACAAGCCCCCGACTATAGCCAAACCAAGTCTTAACCAGTCAAAGTCTAATGATAGAGACGAAGTGATGATGTCTTCCAAAGTAAGGAAGCTCACTGCTTAAGTTAAGCATGAACTGCTTTGATCTACTAATCACTACACAGGTAAAGAAGAAATTTCTCTAGGCCTTTCATCGCATGGGGATGTAGCATCCGAAGATGATTATCAGTTAGAATGCTAGCATGTAACACAAAGATAAGTGATAAAACAACATCATCATTAAACAACAAGACAATATATCACATTTTATCTCATTCACACACTTATCCATACAAATAGATATATCACATGCTAATCAAGATATCATACCAACGCTCGTCATTATTCTCTAACATTCGTTCATTATACATGAAGTGGAGGCCTACCACCTTTTACACTTATAGATTCATCATTCTCAACATGCTAAGGACTCCAACAATTTCAATTTATCATTAGATAAGGGACTTTACCCGTGCACACACATTCATTAGCCAAGGACTTTAAGCACATTCACAATCATTCAAACAAGGGAATTTAACCACACACATTCATCATTCAACAAGGGACTGTACCCCTCCCCCCCCACACACACACATACACACACATTCATCTAGGTGAGGTACTTTGACCTCGTGCCGGTTTGTTAGACAAGGGACTCTAACCACACACCAAATATGGACTTTACCACAAGACCCTTCATGAGGTGAGGTACTTTGACCTTAAGAGATTTTCTCATGCAACAGATTTTACCTTGCATTTTAAGTGGGCAAGGGACTTTAACTCAAATCCACATCATTAGAAAGGGAAATTAACTTTAAGCCATCACATAAGGCAAGAAACTTTAACCTGAAGCCATTACCACCATCATTAGTTGACATTTAGGACTTTACCCTCTTATCTATGCATCAACAAACATTCAACACAACACTTAGGGAGTTTAACCATTTATCCAATTTCAACACTATACACGACCTCATGGTTATTATGGGAGCCTTTATTTCTTAATCATCTCAATAGGAAAATGCTATCACTTAGATCAATTATACAATTACATTCATGGTCATCAAGACCCGCACCAGCTATTCACATTTTATTAGCAATCAATTACCACATTCTTACCACACTTCGGTTCAATGCATAATTCAAGTCCATCCCCATATCTAGGGACTTTACCCTCCAATTAGACATCAACCAACAAGGTTACCAATTTTACATTACATGGTTCATAATACATTCACAAGGTCATTCAACAATCATACATAGTCACTTGGTCCATTGCCCTAGCTTAACACAGTATCAACATGCAACTAGTTATTTCACTTAGATATTTTAACAAACACCTTTTGTGCATACTTATAACAAGGTCATTTTCATGGTAGAAATCATCTATACTAGGGTTTCTCAAGACCCTCAAGATAAAAAAATATACAACAAGCACCCACATATGCAATCTGTCATCAAATACATGTATCAACACAAGTATATACAAGAATCATCATCATTCATTTATAGGTGTCAAAATCCTTTTCATTTGATTCAAAGTCACCATGTACACTTACTAATTCGAGTGTTTAATACTTGGGTTTAGAGTTATTTAAATAGAGGAAGAGATACATGACTTAAACAATAAGACACACCAACAATCTTGACTTCCTCCAGCCATAAGATGAACACCTCCAAACCCTAGCCTCCAATCTTGTTCCAAGAGCCTTTTTAAGTGTTTGGTATGTTTTAGTCTTGACAATGAAGACTTGGGAGTCTAACATGACTTATATATGAGAGGTTTTAGGGTTTTAGGAAAGGGAAATGACCAAAAGGTCCTTGGTTAAAATCTAGAAAACACACATGCAGGGGTACGACACCCCCTCATGGTTTACTTGGCAATCGTGACCTAAGGTACGAGTGGTATCCTAAATCGCACACTATACTCATCCAAGTTCAACCACACTATTTTTGATACAAAAAGGGACCTTTTATTCATAACAAAGGGTATGACTCACCCTCCAATCGTGAGCTCAACTCATGACCAAAATATTCCACTTCTAGATAAGGTCTCCCTCTATACGGTTAAGTAGTTTATGACTCGTAAGCATGGTTACGACCAAGGGTTGACCTTTTCGTATGGAGGAAAGTATATTAACCTAAATTAATGTCTACTATAAGAAATAGGAGGTCATGGTGGCTACGATTCATGACCTAGGGTATGACTCAAACACCTTCAACCATATCCACTCTAGAGATATCAAAGGTTGATGTTTTTCAATGGTTCCAAGGTCTTGGTGCTTCAAATCTCTTCCACATAGATAGTTAAGTATAGATACAAGTTAAAACCCTAATATTCACGTAATAATTACTTCCACAAGTTGGAAATAACATATAACCAGGATACAAGACAACACATATGTCATAATTATTGCCATTCAACTAAATTTTTTTGCAAGGTCATATTCTCAGAGGTTTCATTCTCCCCCACTTAGAATAATTTGTCAACGAATGAAAGTTAAGTCAAGCATGATCACAATTTAACACATAAACATTCGTCAAACCAACTCTTACACAAGCTAGAAATAAGCACACAACAATGATACAAAACAACACATATCATGATCGTTATTAATCAACCATTTCATTTCATTTGTCTTGAGAATCCAACTCATTATTTATCCAACACTTGCACATTTCATAACTTAGAGACTCTAACTCATCAACTCATCAAGGATATCGAGCAAATCAAGGCATTGGAGACTTTACTCTACCTTTTATCAAGAATTTGAATTAAGTCAAAGTATTAGAGACTTAAACCCATCACAACTGGTCAAACATCATTTCATATTATTAGGAACTTTAATCCATGGTCTGACAAAACACCAATAATTTCACAAATTGGGAACTTTAATCCATTGTCTAACAAAGACATATATCAAAGTAACGAGATAATACATACCTCTATCACAAGCTTCTAGAATGGAAAATAAATACGAGTACTTGGAATTCATGTCCTCCTCCACCTCCCAAGTAGCTTCATAGGAGGAAGGATCACCCACACATTTCTACAATATAGATACATGGAAAACTGGATGAATGGAGTTCATACTAGGAGTCAAATCTAACTCAGACGTGACATTTTCAACTCTCCTCACAATCAAGTAAGGGCCAACATATCGGGGACTAAGCTTTCCTTTTTTACCAAACTGCATCACTCCTTTCATGGAAGACACTTTCAAGAATACCCAATCACCCACATTAAACTCTAAGTCCCTACGTCTTACATCCGCATAGGATTTTTGATGAATTTGATTAATTTTCAATCTATCATAAATAACCTTTTACCTTCTTTTAGTCTTGGTTAACTAAATCGAGCCCAAGAAATTTACCTTCGCCAACTTCGTACCACCTAATAGGAGATCGACATCTCCTACCATACAATGCTTCGAAATGCACCATGCCAATACTAGATTGGTGAAACAAGCACAAAGAGAACCAAGAGCACAAGATATTTCCCAAGGTTTAAACTTCAGAATTGACAAGTTATTGAAGACCTTTTGGAGTATTTGAAACCTTGTTCAAGAGAAAAAAAGAGGATAAAATATACACTTAAGAGGCTCCTCAATTGAAGGGCAAGATGGACTTTTTGTACTTCAAATTAAAACTCAATAGGCGCCTCTTTTAAGATCTCATTAAGGGAATTTTAGTCATTTGTTATGTAATAATATAAATAGATAAATTAGCTTCTCTTTTCATTAGTTTTGAAGAATATTGAAAGATTACCCTTTAGAGTATAGTTATTAGTCTTAGCTTAGTGTTAGCTTAGTGTAGAAACCTAAATTTAGAGTGTTTGAATGCATTTGAAGGGTTCTTCATTTGTGTTAAACATTTGGCAAGAAAGGTATGATTGAGAGAGTGTAAATTCCTTTAGTTCATCTAAGAATGAAGTGTTATCCATCCAAGGTAAAGTTTGTCTAGTTGTTTGATACACAATTAGGTGCTAATCATTAAAGGTGGTGTATGTTTCATTATCTATCTTTACATTTATTCTATCTTCTTCTTCATCTCTTTTCTATGTGTTGTTTTTCTTCTAGTGTAGTTGCTTATTTTTATTCCTTTAGTGTCCATTTTCGTTTTCAGCCATACTTTATGCTATCATTTTGTATCAAAGCCTTGGTTAGGGTTGTTCCTATATCCCTAAATCTTGGTTTTAGTGTCCTTATCAAGAAAATCCCCCAAAAAGAATCAAAATCCAAAGAAAAATTACAAAAAAGGTAGATCTTGTAGTGTTTGTAATAGATTCAAAATTCGAAAGCTAGATCTACTCATTTTTGTTTTTTTTGGAAGTTTCTTGTGCTAGATCCTTTATCTCCAGCACTTAGGGAGTATATATCTACACTTGGAACAAGATATGGGTGATTTTGAGCTAGATAAACCATGGATATGGCATCTTGAATCTCTAAAGGAGATATATCCGAAGTGGGTTTGAATTTTGGACGTTGGTTATTGCTGATTTTTCGATATTTGAGTTCATCTTGGCCTAAGGAACTTAGATCTCTAAAAAAATTAAGGATTAGGGTTCATTTGAGTGAAGGTCAAATGTTGGTAAACCCTTTAATATTCATCTTGTTCTTCTATATTCACCCAATCTTGTTGAAGAAGAATGTTCAAGGAAGGTGTTTGATCCAAAAAAAGAGAAGAAAGAGGGTGCACTTGGTGTTTGTGAAAGAATATTTCTTGGCATATTCATTGTCATCCAAAAGAAAGAAGAGACAAGGGAATAATCAAAGTACAAAATCAAGTACAATCCAAGTTCAAAGGGGGGATCATTTCTTTTGAATTCATTTAAAACTCCAAAAAGGCTCCAAACCTACAAATTTTCCCTCTCAAACGAAATTCTTCTTCTCCTAAAGGTGTGTTTGGCCGAGACATGAATTTTAGGAATTGAAAGTTTTGAATACTCGACGTCCAATCAAAGAATGCCATGTCATCAAGTGTAATCGACCAAATTCAGTTCCTAAGAGCCGTTTGGATAGGATTAAAATCTGGTCAAATCAGATTTTAATCTTTTTTTTAGCTTTTTAAGGTATTTGGTAATACTAAAAAAATGCTTAAACGGGACTAAAAAACTAATTAAAAGAATCAAGAAGTAAGAAGCTGGGTACCCACAGATTAAAATTCTTTTAGGTTTGACGAAAATATTTACCTTTCTATCCCTTATTTTCTCCGCCAATTCCAACAATATCCTAAGCATGTTAGTTTTATTTCTATTTTTGTTTGCCGCTTTGCTTCATCTCTTCCCTCCAATTTCCTCTTTATCTTTCTTCTTTATTTTCATTGAATCATCATTAATCGGAAGTTTGTTCAAAACTTTTATTTTAAAATTAAAAATTATAAACAATTCACCTTATTTATGCTGTTAACAACTTTAAGAACATTTAAGTCATTTTAACAACAAAAAAGTGCTTAACATCACTTGTTTACCAAAGCATCAACAACTTTTTTCCAGTTTCAGCACTTTTATCCAAACACTTATCTACTTAATTTATAAGCACTTATTTTAAGCTTTTAATCACTTAAGCTAAAAAGTTATTTTTTAATCTTACCCAAACGGGCTGTAAGTATATTTTCTAGTTTCTAATTTTTTAACTATAGTTTCTTATAAGTTAATTCTATCGGTAATTAGTAAGCTAGTAAGTACCTATTAGTTTGGTAATTAGTTTAGAATCCGTTTGTTTTGTGTCTTCAATTTTTGGTGTACTTTTCTCATTTTAAAATTCGTATAGTTTGTTGGTTCAGGTCCGTACATCATTTTTATTTGAGTCATATCAAACAAAAATCGATTCCGGACCAAAGCATATTCACCTTTCCATTCACTTGCGAAGTATTGTCAAGTATTCAACACTTGTGAGACTAAGTTTGAGGTGAGATCCGAGTGTGAGTGTGGTGAGGTTCTATTGAACTAACGTGTTTGTTCATTTTGTAGGTTTTCCCTTTGCTGATTTTTTATTCTTGTTAGGTACAATTGCTATGGAAACCAAAATTTCAACTTCCCAAACCTTGGGAAATGATATTGGTAAAGCTATCTTGACTCGAATTGAGGCTTTAAAACTTGACTTGAGAAATAGGATCAAGATGGTACGAATGAAATAGAATCAATAAAGGGTGTGATTAGAACGAAAGTGGGGGTTGATAGACAATGTCTACCTAAACCCTCAAAATCAAAGATCCTACACTCCACCAAATCTAAGGCGACCAATTCAAATCCTCCCTCAACCAAATCTGGTTCTCTCTCTCCAAACTTACCTAAACTGAACTCAATCCATTCAATTAGGAGAAACGGGAGAGTTATCACCCAAGGAGAATGAGTCTAATCCTCAAGATGGAGAGAAAATTAATGGTGATGTACAAGAAAGATGTAAAGGAAGGAGGGGAAAAGAAAGGGAAGCCACAGGTAGTGAAATTAGAAGGGAAAAAGAACACTTGAAAGTAGATCTTGTTTACAAGGGACCTTTGTTATTCACTAACCCAAATTCTAGCACTTTGACTAGCATTGATTTTTCTTATGTACAGGTTCAAGATCATATATTCTCAAATAAGAATCCAAAAGGAGTTCTACACACACACATGGTTGATGAGTTAATGGAACCCTTGACCGAAAGTTCCAATCTTAGAGTAAGTGATGAAGAAATGAATCCAGGGGAATGTATTAACATATTCCATTGTAATGTGGAGCATGAAGGCTTCCATGTTGCAAAACCAAGTGAATAACAAACTTCCCATGATCTACAAGGTAACAAAGCTATCTTCTACACTCCTAGAAACTTGAATTGTTGCAATGTGGTTAGTAGTGGCCAAATGGTGTAGTTTTGGATTTTCTTAGTGAAGAAGTGTATCAATCTTCCTTTTATGATACTCTTGGTATTGTTAGACTGCATAAGGACCAAACTCTTATTGTGAGTACACAAGCACTAGTTGATCCTTTAAATGACCAAATCAATTCTTTTCGTAAGAATGATTTGTGTCCATATAGTGCTAGTACTTATGATTTGAATAAGGTTCCATTACCAAGTGACAAGATTATTCACACACTAGTTGACCTTTATGAAAACTGAGGTGAGTCTACGTTGTTATGTGAGTTGCGAACAACTAGTGAGGATGTGAATGATGATTAATTTAGTCACGAATGTAGTCCATGACTTGAGTTTATATATGATATGCTTGATGAGTCTGAAGTTAGTGATGATGTTTATAGAGTTGATCATGAGAGTAGAGATGATTCTTTGAGCATACTGTGTGATGAAAGTCTTATTGTTAGTTTTTCTCATAGAAATCATGAAAATAAAAATAATGTGAAGAATGACATGTATATTTTTGAGAGTGAACTTGTAGGCTTCAACTTCTTACCTTTTAATACTAATCCTCTCTCAAAGAAAAATGTCTCGTGTGAATATGGAGAGATTATTTCTTTCATAACCCCTAGTGATATTTAATGTGATGTGTTTAATAGGAAAGGTGGTATGCTTAAGATTCACTTATTTTACTATTTATTGAGATCCATCAAGAATATAGGGTTGAGTGAAGATTATGTTAACCATCCAATTCTTGATGGTGATCTCCCACTTTTGGTAAAGAATGGTCAATTGGGTTATAAAGAACTTGATATGATTGAATGTTTAGGAAACTCAATTAATGATTGTTCTTGTAAAAATGGCCTTGATTGTGATTCCTTTTATACTCATGGCAGTTTGTTTCTATGTGAGGATTACTCCCTTGAAAAAGAAGGTAGTGCATTTGTGGAAATTCCATCTACTTCTTCTCCAAATATTTCTTATGTTGAACATACTCATAGTGAGGATTTTGAGATTAGTAGTGAGTACATGCATGAGAAAACTATAGTTGAAGTTGACTTGTGGGACATATTTCTCTACCCACTTTTTTCTCATGGTATTTCTAATGGTGATAAAGAGGGTATGCCTAATTTTGGGGATGATACTTTTGAGGAAAGTGAGTATATCCTTTGTCTAGATCCTTAGCTACTTCTTCCATTTAATCCCAATGTCCTTCTTAGTGACTTGATTCAAATTTGGAACCCCTTTCTCAAAGGTGGTTTCATATTTGTGGACCCTAGGGAAAATGTGTCATTGTCTTTTTGGGGTATTGCTTTTACATGTGCATCCTTGTTTGACACACTTGTGCTTAAGTTACTTGAATCTCAACTTGTCGATGCAAAGTTTATGTTTCATTTGAAAGGAAGGAGTCGTATGAGTTTAAATGACATGATTCCATCCTTATATTCTAAGTCTTTTGAATCCATTGGCATTCTTATAGATTATGGCACCTTTGATGATTTCTTTACACTTGATGCCTTCCTATACTACCTCTTTGCTTATAATAATATCCATGCTAGTATTGGATTTGTTTTATGTAGGGGTAGGACATTTTTTTACTTGTCCACTTGGAGTTACAATGCTACATGGCTTTTGTGGACCTTTGTAGTTGCCTTATCTCTTAATGTGTATAATGAACCATGTGATCTTAATATTAGCTCACTACTTGATCATGAGAATAGTGTGATTGAAAACTTTCAAGTTAGTGTTGATGCTTGTAATAAAGGTCTTGATGTGGAGCATAGTCCTTTGATCTTATGTAATAAGATCCATGATATTAGTCTTGTTCATAGTGACATTGTTTATGTCAAAATTGTGAGTAATGCCTTGAATGATTGTGACCTTATTAAACTAGTGAAATGAGTGGGTCATCTCAGCTTAACCCATTGTCTTCTACTCCCATTTGACCCCGGAATACTTTTGAGGTGTGAAAGTTGTAGTTTCAGGTTATGTTCAATTAATCTTAATGTTGATTCTATTCATGTCTTTGGTATCCTTTATGGTAAGCTTTTCATGCCGAATATCAAGGATAAGTGGGTTTATGTCAAGTGTGAGCAACCATGGGTTGATAATATGAGTGTGGTACTAATACTAACCCTCTTATCAAGAAGATTGTGTGCTTGTTTCTCTCGCTCTCTTTGATTTTGCAAGATCTGAATTTGAGGACAAATTCCATCAATATGGACAGGATGATACAAGCACAAGGAGCACCAAGAGCACAAGATATTGTCCAACGTTCAAACTTCGGAATTGGTAAGTAATTGAAGACCATTTGGAGCATTTAAAGCCTTTTTCAAGAGAAGAAAGGAGGAGAACTTATACACTCAAGAGGCATCTCAATTGAAGGGAAAGATGGACTTTGCACACTCCAAATTAACACTCAATAGGCTCCTCCTTTAAGCTGTCATTAAGGGCATTTTAGTCTTTTGTTATGTAATAATATAAATAGACAAATTAGCTTCTCTTTTCATTAGTGTTGAAGATTATTGAAATATTACTCTTTAGAGTGTAGTTCATAGTCTTATCTTAGAGTAGAAACTGAAATTTGGAGTGTTTGAATACATTTGAAGGGTTTTTCATTTATGTTGAACATTTGGCAAGATAGGTGTGATTAAGGGAGTGTGAATTCCTTTAGTTCACCTAAGAATAAAGTGCTATCCATCCATGGTGAAGTGTGCCTAGTTGTTTGATACACAATTAGGTGCTAATCATTAAAGGTGGTGTATGTTTCATTATCTATCTTTACATTTATGCAATCTTCTCCTTCATCTCCTTTCTATGTGTTGTTTTCCTTCTAGTGTAGTTGGTGATTTTTATTCCTTTAGTGTCCATTTTCGTTTTTAGCCATCCTTTAGTCTATCAAGTGGTAACTATTATTATAGGCGAACTCAATCAAAGGTAAGTGATCATACCAATTACCACCATAACCACTTACATAAGCCCACAACATATCCTCCAATGTTTGGATAGTTTTCTCTGCTTAACCATCCATTTGTGGGTGGAATGCAGTACTAAGGCACACTGTAGTTCCCAAACCTCTTTGGAACAACTTCCAAAAATGGGATGAAAATAGAGGACCATGATCCGAGATAATAGACACCAGAGAACCATCCAACTTCACGATCTCCGCAAGGTACAACTTAGCGTAGTCTTCTGCTGAGAAATTAGTTCTCACAGGCAAGAAATAGGTGGACATAGTCATTCTATTGACAATAACCCAAATGGAATCACATTGATTCTGATATCTAGGAAAGACCAGTAATGAAATTCATATTAATAGATTCCCACTTTTATTTGGGAAACACAATCTCTTGGTATAGGCTACCAAGCCTCAAGTGCTTAACCTATACTTGTTGGCACACCATAAACTTAGCCATATGGCTAGCAAAATCATGCTTCATATTATTCCACCAATAGAACTCTCTCACATCATGATACATCTTAGTGGAACTGGAATGAATAACATAACGGGCTCCATATTCCTCGGCCATGACTCTTTCCCTTAATCCATTGATGTCAGGAATGCATAGACTACCTTGGTACCTCAAGATATCATCACCATCAACCAAAAACTCTGCAACCTTAACATTGCCCTTGATCTTCATCAATTTAGGGTCCAAGAATTGCTTTTCCTTTATGTCAACAACAAGATATGATTGAGATACCGAATGCACAAATACACCACCATCCTTGGAGTCCACAAGTTAAACTCCAAAATTCGCCAAACGGAGAATAACCCTTACTAATTCCCACTTATCCTTATCAACATGGGCCAAACTTCTCATAGACAATCTACTAAGAGTATCAAAAACTATATTCGCCTTACCGGGATAGTAATAAAGACTCATATATTAATCATTCAATAGGTCAAGCCACTTTCTTTGTCGAAGATTTAAATCCTTCTGGGAAAATACATATTGATATCTTTAATGATCGAAAAAGATATCAACATGAACACCATAGAGATAATGCCACCAAATTTTCAAAGGAAAGACCATGGCTAACAATTCTAAGTCATGGGTGGGTCGTTCTTTTCATAAACTTTTAATTGCCTATAAGCATAGGCCACCATCCTATCATGTTGCATTAACATGAAACCAAGGCCGTCTCGAGAAGTATCACAATATACCACAAAGCCATAACTACCCTTGGTAAAGGTCAACACTGGAGCTGAATTCAATTTATTTTTGAACTTCTCTAAACTACCCTCACATGCATCGGACCACAAGAACTTGTCTTTCTTTTAGGTCAATTTGATTAACGAGGTGGCTATAATGGAAAAAATATCCACAAACCTTCTATAATAACTGGTTAGACCCAATAAGCTCCAAATATCGATTAGATTCGTAAGTCTAGGACACTTATTAACTACTGCAATCTTTTGGGAATCCACCATGGTCCCTTCACTAGAGATGACACAGCCATGAAAAGCTACCGCTTTCAACCTAAACTTGCACTTGGAGAACTTGGCATACAAATAATGATCCCTCAAAGATTACAACATCACAAAGAGGTGATCTAAATTATCTTCCTCTCTCTTAGAATAGTCCAAGATATCATCAATTAAGACAATAAAAAACATGTCCAACAACAGACGGAACACCCTATTCATCAAATCCATAAATGCAGCTGGGGCACTAGTCAACCCAAAGGACATGTAAAGAAACTCATAGTGACGATACTGGGTTCTAAAGGTAGTATTAGGGATATCCACATCCCTAATTTTAAGTTGATGATAACCCGATCTAAGATCAATCTTAGAGAAATACTTCGCACCCTGAAGTTGATCAAACAAATTATCAATTCTAGGAAGAGGATATTTCTTCTTTATGGTCACTGTTTCAACAGAAGATAATCAATGCACATACGAAGGGAACCATCTTTTTTGCGCATGATAAACGTGGGAGAATCCTAAGAAGACATACTAGAAAGAATAAAACCTTTATCTAAGAGGTCCTTCAATTGCTCCTTAAGTTCTTTCAACTCCGCTAGAGCCATTCTATAAGAAGGAATAGATATTGAACGAGTGTCCGAAACAATATCAATCCTAAAATTAATTATCCTATTGAGAGGAATGTCGGGAAGATCATTGAGAAATACCTCGGGAAACTAATTTACCATTGGAACAGACTCTAGAGAAGGCTCTTCTGAGTTAAAATCTTTAACTCAAACTAAATGGTACAAACATCCCTTTGAAATCAACCTTTGGGCTTTGAGACAAGAAATAAACCTTCCCTTAGGCACTAAAGGACCACCTTCCCATACAATGACTGGCTTATTAGGGAATTTAAACATGACCCTACGGGTCCAATAATCTAAGAAAGAATATCAAGAGTGCAACCAATCCATTCCCAAGATGACACAAAATTAATCATATCCAACTATACCAAATCAATAAAAGTATCTATATCACAAATAGATATCACACATCCCTTGTAGACTCTTGTAACAACCACAAAGTCTTAGAGTAGGTAGAGACATAAAAATGAGCTGACAAACTCTCGAGGCCACAATCAAGATGTTTAGCCATATATAGGGTCACATAAGAAAGAGTAGACCATGTATCAAGAAAATAATACACATCACAAAAGAAAAATATCAATATACCTATGAAAACATCGGGAGATTCCTCAGAATCCTAGTGAGTAGCAAGTGCATACAAGAGGTTTTAGCCAACACCGATTCTAGAAAAAGAAGAAGAAGTAGACATAGCACCCTTTGGTGCGGGAGGAGGAGCAATAGGGTCCATATTATCCCAAAAAGCTGACAAAGAAGGGCACTCATGCTGTATGTACCTAATCTGACCATAATGAAAATAGTTGTTCCTTTCTTGCTTACACTAACCATGGTGACTCTGACCACAGAATCTATAAGGAGGGCGAGGTGGAGCTGACTGAGCACTATTAGTCTGAGATTAGGCTCCTTATGTCAGAGACCCACCACTAAATTAAGACTAACGTAAACCCAAGAACTTTAGGTAAGAAAAGCAAAGACTAACTAAGAAGAATGAACCTGAAATCCCCCACTTCTTTCATATCCACTTGCCAGTACTTTCACTACTACTCTCGAAAGGCCTAAACTTCCTTCCTTGATTCTCACTAAGCTCAACTTGCTTCTTCTTCTCATTCTCTACTTATTGCATATACATAATAAACCTAAAGATATCCATTTTCTCAATCAACAAGGATTCCTTGCTTTCGAGAACTAACTCATGGAATAATCCCGAGACAAACTTGTGCATCCTAGATCTCATGCTAGAATCCATCTAAAGAGCATACCTTTACAATTGATGAAACTTCAAGGAATACTCTTGAACATACATTCTCCCTTTCTTTAAGTTTACCAACTCTTCTATCTTTGTCTTCCTCAACTCCTGAGGAAAGAAGTGGTCAAGGAAAGCCTTCGCAAAATCCATCCAAAAAGTTGGTCTTGCATTAATACCCCTAGATAAATCCCACCCTTCATACCAACGGTACGTGACATCTTTCAATTTGTAGGAAGAAATTTATACACCCTCAATTTCTGAAGTATACATGATCCAAATGATTGTTTCCATTTCATCAATGAAGCCTTGAAGATCTTCCTCAACTTTTGTACGGGAGAACATAGGAGGGATCAACCTCATAAATTGGAAAAAATCCTGTGGCCTCAGAATAAATGATATCCAGAGCACCATACTCCGCTTGAGAGGTGATGTTAGGTGTATTTATGCATTCTAGCATTGTTATTATAGCTTTTTAGCCTTGTTTTGAGGATGATTCATATGCTATATATATTGATAATGATATAAATATGCATATAAGTGTACAAGCATGCAAATTAAATGTTTAATGATTTTTTACACAAGTTTGTAATCAATTTGATCATTTAAAGGTCAACGGAGAAATCTAGTATTACTACCTTGAGCTATGTGTTTGTCTAGTCTATTGCGTTGGATTCTTTTGTGATAATGAGTTCCTAAGGTCATTATTGTGTATTTATATGGGAAATAACTTGTTTTTCTTGTTCAAATTTCCATTCGATTAAGTCTTGAGTCAAAATAATTAGTTGAAGATCAATGTGAATTTTTCTAGTCTTAGCTGGCTTTTTAGTCCATTGTTGGGGATACTGTGTTGTTAAAATTTCTAATATGTGGTGTGTGGTTATGTGTGAATCTTGGTGAGCTGAATATGGTGATATATTGATGATATAAAAGCTATAAATCATGTGAAAATATTACACAAAGGCTGAAGTGAACCGATAAAATCATGAGACGGAACTGACAAGAGAGGATGCCTGGGAGCTTATTGTTGAGATTGAGCCATATAGCAATGGTAAAGCTGCTGCATTGTGATGCTGGTCCAATCATCATTTATTATTTTCCTGTAAATCAACATGATCACCGCATCGCAAGCTTATAGCTACGGACACCCTAACGCGATGCAATAATCATAAAAAATGGGAAAATTGTGCAAAGCTGAAAGAGACAAACCTAATCCTATTTGGTTTATGACTAGTCTATTATAAATATAACATCTTAAAACACGTTTTAGACATCTTGGAATACCTAGATCGGCTCGGACAACATTGGAGGCTACCATAACTTATTTTTAGATTTTTATTCTTTAATTTGGCTTTTTTTATGATTTTATCATTCATACAATTTTTTGGATGTTGACTATGGCTTATGAGTAGCTAAAAACTTCCTTTCTGAGGTTAAACCCAAGAACATGAGTAGTATTGTTTTGAATTAATTTCATTTGATTTTTTTATCATTATTGGTTTCTTGTTTATTCTTGATTTAACTATTCGCTGGATTGATCACCCAGAAAATACATCTATTGTCACCCTTGTGATCTCGAAGAGGGAATAGAGAGATATAATATGGGAATGAACAAAGTATGGTTTGTATTATTTTATGAAATAAGGAATTCAAATTAGCATCTAGGACAGGGATATACTTAGAATCCTTACTCGATTCATATGTAGGATGATAGAGTAAGGAACTTAATTGGACTATTATATCCCCGTTGAACGATGTAGTTGTAATGCCAAAATTAGGTAAATGATTAGAGGTCAAGAGACCATGATCATTCAATTAAACCTAAGAATTAATAACTAAGATAAGCAAGTTAATGAATGAAGTTCAATAACATAGTATGATTGTTCGAAGTGCTTTAACCCTAGGTTTTCTCCTATTGGTTGTCTCAAGACCTTTATTTTACACATTGTTTCCTTTACATTATTTTACAAATATTCCAAACTCTATTTTGGTTACTCTTACATCAATTGAATCTAAATTGTGAACTAGAATCAAATAGTTGTTAGATCAAGTTCCTGTGGGATCAATAATTGGCTTTCTTTAAGGAAACTTTAAGACATGATAGACCACGTACACTTGGATTGCACTTGGACGATGTAAAGTGGATACCAATTGAGTCAATATATTGATAGAGAAACAAAATTTGAAATTAGTAGCATTCCTTTGAGGAGACTGGGGAGGAATGCCATTTCGTGAGCAGGGTTGGTGGGTGGAACCCCATGAGAATGGCCAGATACCGCAGTCGTAGCCCGGGTCTAAACTTCAAAAGTTTGATGTACTTCATCCATAGGACCCTCAATAGTGTCTTCCTGAGTCTCAGATCTCCTTTAAGGCATTATCTGAATGATAATAAATAAAATCAAGGAAATTGAAGACCTTAGACTTAATAGCTTGCGATTGAATTTCAAAAAAGGGAAACATTCCTAAAATGTCTCATACCCTCTCTTTTATAAGTGTGCGCACTTCTGTAAAACCCCGAGTCTACAGCCCAAATGTCACACGATGCTCATAATCCCGAAGAACCACAAGCTAACCCATGACTGGTACCTACTGCAATATCTAAATAATAATAATAATAATAATAATAAAATGCAGAAATTGAGCTGATATTGCCATAAGGTTAACATATGTACATCATATACTGATAGAGAAAAACTAAAATCTAAACTTCTGTCTAAAATTATCTAGCCTAATAAGCCTCTAACTGAATTGTTTGAAGGTGAAGTTGATGGGACAAGCCCCCAACTAACTCCAACTACTAAAAAATATACTGAAATAGCAACTTTGTCCTCGAACTATGAGGACTCACCACTAAGTCTGCTGCTGATGGGCTAGACTGCTAACTGCGATTTGGAGCCCGTACGTCTGAACCTATGATATAAGACATCATAGTGCAAAAGAAAGGTATGCGTCAGTACTTTGAATGTACTAGTATGCTAAGTGAGGTAACGCTAAATGTATGGGTTCATATGCATGAACAATAATTGGCTGAGTACCATGAATATAACTGAATAAGAGTACATGTATACGTGAGACTACGATATATATATTGATTATGCAATACCATGCACATAACTATGCATGTTGTAACTGAGATCATGTTAACACTAGGTACTGAGTTCTGATAACTGATAACTAATTGACTGATATCTAATTTACTGATCACTGAATTACTGTTAACTGAGAGACTATTTCTGACAGTCCTAATTCTTTAGAACTTAACTGAGTTCTATGCTGAACTGGGTGACTGTGTCTGACAGTCCTGGTTCTATAGAACTGAACTGGGTCCTATACTGAGACTAAAACTAAAACTATGGGAGCTAATCATCTAACAGATATGACCCTCTCAGAATTGATTGGGGTCTAACTTATAACCCTAGCTGTAAGGGTGTCAGTACCATACCATAGTTAAAGACAAGTGTTAAGTCACCCTCATCTAGCAGTTGCTCAAAACAAGAATGGTGGTACCCTTAACTGGCAGGTAGAACACCTCATCAACCCTCAACTGGCAGGTTGACGTTTCAACCTATTCTGTCTATATAATTTTTGAATGCAAGGACTGTTTCTAAGGATCACACCCTTTACTGGCAGCTGAGTCCCCATCCTTGGGTTCACTCGATGTTGAATCCTACTCCCAACTAAATAAACACTGAACTAATTTCTAAACTATACTAGGTTGGACTAAACTGTTACTAATCGTGTTGTCTAACTAAACTGAGCTGAGTTTACTGGGTCCTGCTGACTGATGAAATACTACTAAGTTCTGAACTGAATTCTAAATTGATATTGTGACTGATTACTGAGTACTACTATTCGTGACTCTACTGAGATTGTTCTGTAACTACTATAACTCTAGGTAAGTAGCTAGATTTTCAAGTATTGAATACCCTCAGGACTCGATATCATGAAAATTAGAGCATTGCATAAACTTGAAAAGCATAACAATTTTCACTTGCTCACAACTCATTCATAGAGGCATTTTATCAAACACTTGTAAGATATAGGCTTGCACATATGCTAGCATGTCATGATTTTCATATTTAATTCACATGAGCAATTTATCAAGAACATGGGGAACATAATCTATGCACATGATACTTAACAACATGTAGGAATCATTATTTAAAATCCCAATTCGAAAATCAAGGGCTTTTAACATGAATTCACATAACACTACACACGTGATAAATAATTTCACATGAAACTTGAAATAAACCATGGATTAGAACACAATTAACATCATAATCATGAATACACTCAAATCCCACATAGAATTCATGAAATCAATTAACTTGTAGTTTAAAAGAGTTTCTTGAACTCCAAGGGTGGAAGGAAACCCTTGGATAAACACTTCGCATACCTTGATGCTTGAATTTGTGAAGACTGGTGGCTTGATCTTGAAAATGTGCTCTTGAAATTAAAATCCCTAGGGTTTGTTCTTGAGTAAATTTGAGAGGATTTGAAAGAAAGTGAGCAATTTAGCCTCTAGGGTTGTTTGATTTTATGTTTTAGGGATGAAAACAGGTGGGATGGTGACCCAAATATCCCTCTGGATGCGGGCTTTTAATGAGTGAACATGTGTCCAGTGACATACAAACCGATGCACCGCGTCGATGGCATCAATGCGATGACCAACGCATTGCATTGAGTTTGTGTTGGTTCACTAGAATTGCACTGAAAGCTAGGGGAAAATTATCTATCGATACGATGGGTGATGCGATGCATTGATATCGCATCGACCCACTATTTTGGTCACCTAAACATGATTCAAATGAGGACCAAAAAATCCAAAACTCACCCAAAGTAATCAACTGACATTCCTGATCATGAATAGACCTAAAAATTGATACTTTAAGGTAATAAGGGTCGTGAAATAGGATTCTCAACTTATGAAGGCTAAAATACTTCTAAGTATAAACACTTAGCTAAAACTTTTAAGTTTGGGACCTCTTTTCAATCTTTAACAGACTGAGTTAAGCTTAGAATTTTGTAGGGTCTTACAATATATCCCCCTTAGGTACATTCATCATTGAATGAGACTGCCTCAGCTGAGAAATACTGATAGGCTGAGATTACACCCTAAATATGCATATCTAATCCATCTAATGTATGAAATATATAACTGAAACTACTAATAAACCGAGTTTTCAAACTAAACATGCATATATGATGCATGAGTACATCGTTGAACTAGTTCATGAATGCATGACTATCATGAAGATGATATACAATAGTAATGAATATGAAATTTATGACAGTAACTAAACATGGAACTGAGAAAATCTAAGAAAGACTGTTACCTTGAGCTGAGTCTGAGTTTACGGACAAGAAGTGAGGATACTTGGTTTGCATATCTGCTTCTACTTCCTAAGTAGCTCCCTCAACGGACTGATTCTGCCATAGAACTTTGACTAGAGGGGATTCTTTGTCCCTCAGTTTGTGAACCTAAAAATCAAGAATTTTAACTGGGATTGCCTCATAAGAGAGGTTCTTCTAAACATCTATACCCTCTATAGGGACTACAACTACTGGGTCTCCTATGCATTTCTTTAGCAAGGAGCCATAAAATACTTGATGTACTGAAGCTAAGTCTGAAGGCAACTCAAGCTCGTAATGCACCTTTCCGAAATAACTAAGAATTTGGTAAGGACCTACATATCAGGGACTGGACTTCCCCTTCTTGCCAAACCACTTTACTCCCTTCATAGGAGAGATTTTCAAATACACATAATCACTAATCTCAAACTCAAGATCATTCCTTCACATATTTGCATATGACTTTTGTCAGCTTTGAGTTGTCTTAAGCTTTCCCTAATAGACTAAACTTTTTATAAGGCATCAAATATCAAGTTAGGCCCTACCAATGCGGCCTCACCTACTTCAAACCAACCAATAAGAGATCTACATCTCTTCCCATAAAGTGCCTCAAACAAAGCTATCTGAATGCTTGAATGATAATTGTTAGTATATACAAACTCAATCAAGGGAAAGTGGTCATCCCAACTACCCTTTAAGTCAATGGAATACAGCCTTAACATATCTTCTAAAGTCTAGATGGTCCTTTCTGATTGACCATATGTCTGAGGGTGGAAAGTTGTACTGAGGTGAACTTGGGTACCAAGACCCTTTTGGAAAGCTTTCCAAAAAAAAAAGGTGAACTGGGTACCTCTATCTCAGATAATGGATAATGGAACTCTATGTAATCTGACTAACTCTCTAACATAGAGCTTGGCATAATCTTCAACTAAATAAGTGTTATGAACTGGTAAGAAGTGAGCTAATTTGATCATCCTATCTATAATGACCCAAATAAAATCATGTTGATGATGAGTACAAGGCAAACCCATCACAAAGTCCACGTTTTCTTTCTCCCACTTCCACATGGGAATACTGAATTCTTACATGGAACCACTCCCCTTTGGGAGAAAACCTCTACCTTCTGATTTCTAACTGACTCTTTCAACTTGACTAGATTGGGATCTCTGTCCTACTTTTCCTTTACTCTGGAAACCAAAAATGATTCTAAACTATTCTGCACCCAAACACTTCCCTCTACTGAATCGACTAAGAGGATACCTAGTCGGGCATGCTGATAAACTTCCTCAACTAACTTTTTCTCATTATCATCCATGTGGGAAACATTACCCATAGACATCCTACTGAGAGCATTAGCCTTACTTGAAAACACACCCCAAACCCACTCTGGAAGCATCACAATTTACTACGAATCTGTTTGAGCTATCTAGTATAGTCAAAATGGGGGTGTAGTGAGTCAAGTCTTGAACTCCTAAAAATTTTTCTCAAAAAAATCTGGCCACTGGAATTTGACTTTTTTCTGAGTCAATCTAGACTTGGGAGATGTAATAGATGAGAATCCCTTAACAAACCATTAATAATAGCCAGCCAAACCCAAGAAACTCCTGATATCTGACGGAGAGATAGGTTTGGGCCAATTTCTCACTTTTTGGGTCTTTTAAGGATCCACTCAAATTCCATCACCAAAAACTATATGGCCAAGAAAAGCTACTGAACTTAGCCAAAATTCACATTTCCTAAATTTGGTAAACAACTGATGGGGTCTAAGGGTCTATAACACTATTCTAAGATGGTCTGCATAATCATGTTCACTACAGGAGTTGACAAGAATGTCATCAATGAAGACTATGACAAACATGTCCAAGTACTACTTGAATATATGGTTCATCAAGTCCATGAAGGCTGATAGGGCATTGGTAAGACCAAATGCCATGACTAAGAATTCAAAATGGCCATGCTGAGCTCTAAAAGCTATTTTCAGAATGTTACATTCTCTGATTCTGAGCTGATGATAGCCTGATTTGAGGTCTATCTTAGAGAAGTAACTAGCACCTAGACGTTGGTCAAATAGGTCAATTGAGTAAACTTGAGAGAATACTCTTTCACTGTCATATTTCCCTACTTCATATTAATAAATTCAACACCTTTGCTTCCCTCAACTCTAGTGGGAATAACC
The DNA here is from genome assembly GCF_002878395.1 of Capsicum annuum. Lineage (NCBI taxonomy): Eukaryota > Viridiplantae > Streptophyta > Magnoliopsida > Solanales > Solanaceae > Capsicum > Capsicum annuum. The sequence goes on along the minus strand of NC_061120.1, from coordinate 86,694,165 downwards.
TATTCAGGAAAGCAGTGGCAAACTTGTCCCATTCTACGGGCCCTGCTTCTGCGACCCTCTCTGCCTTCCACTACTTGAACCATGAGTGAGCCACATCCTACAACTAATATATAGCCAACTTAGCACTCTCACTAGTTGTCACCCCCATAATATCTATGACTTTCTACACCTGGTCAAAAAATTCTTGTGGGTCCTCATCTAACTTAAATATGGTAAAAACTGGAGGGTTTATTCGGGTAAAGTCCTGAATTCTAGCTATAGCAATATTGGCCACTAGTTTAGTCAAAACGACAACTTTCATTCATTTTGGGTTGCCATAGAATGAGCTAGAGTGGTGAAAGCTGCTCTGAATTCTGTATGGGAAACATACTCATCCAGGGGCTTGGTAGGTGGAGGTACTGGCTGATTTCTTATTCTTCTTCCATTGTTATTTATTGGAGGCATGATCTATAGACAGAAGAAAGAAAAGGATTAGACTAAGAGTATGACTTGAGCTCATGCTCACTCGCATGACATAAATATGAAAAAAAAGGGAAACTTTTCCTAAAAACAACTCACAGACCCTCGTCCATAAGTGTGGCGCGTTACATACCCATGTACAAGACTCTTCTAGACAAGGCTTTCAGACTTCCTAGGACTCTGTTGAACCTTAGGCTCTGATAACAAGTTTGTAACACTTTGAGTCTGCACCTCGAATATCACACGGTGCTCATAATTCCAAAGGACCACAAGCTAACCCATGACTGGTACCTACTATAATATTTGAATCAAAATAATATTAAAATATAGAACTTAGGCTGGTATTGCCAAAAGGTTCACATACGAATATCAAATACTAATAATGAAAAACTAAAATCTAAATGTCTATCTAAAATAATCATCTAGTCTAATAAGCCTCTAACTGAATGGGTTGAAGGTAAAGTCGATGAGATAAGCCTCCAACTAACTCCAACTACTTAAAATGTACTAAAATACTAAAATAACAACTTTTTCCTCAAACTATGAGGACTCACCACTAAGTCTGCTGTTGATGGGCGGATTGCTAAGTGCAATTAGGAGCCTATGTGTCTGAACCTATGATATAAGACATTATAGCACAAAAGAAAGGTATGTGTCATTACTTTGAATGTATTGGTATGCTAAATATGGTAAGACTGAATGAATGGGTTCATACGCATGAACAATAACTGGTTGAGTAATATGAATATAACTGAATGAGAGTACATGTTACGTGAGATTGTTGTATATATACTGATTATGCGATACCATGCACATAACTACGCATACTATAATTGAGATTATGTTAAAATTGGGTACTGAGTTTTAATAACTGATAACTAAATGACTAATATCTGAGTTTGCTTATCACCGAATTACTATTAACTGAGAGACTATTTTTGATAGTCCTAGTTCTATAGAACTAAATTGAGTTCTATGTTAAGATGGGTGACTGTATCTAAAAGTCCTGGTTTTGTAGAACTGAACTGAGTCCTATACTGAGATTGAAACTTAAATTGTGGGAGGTAATGATCTAATCGATATGCCCCTCTATGAATTAATTGGAGTCCAACCTATAACCCTATCTAGAAGGGTGTCAATACTGTGATATGGGTAAAGAAAAGTATTGATTCACCCTTATCTGGTAGGTTCTCTAAACAATAATGGTGGTACCCTCAACTAGCAGGTAGAACACATCATCAACCCTTAACTGGCAGGTTTATGTCTCAACCTATGCTTGTTATATAGTTCTGGAATGCAAGGACTACTTCTAAGGATCACACCCTCTACAGGCAGGTTGTAATACCCTATATTTGCCTAACATAATTTAAGTCCCAATACATGAATATTACTATACATAACTTGTGAAATACTTTATTTTTAGTTTAGAGTCTGCCACTGCGTAGAAAATTGAATTAGTTTTCCAATAATTTAAAATTTGCCTAAATCTAATAATCAGGTAAGAAGTTATGGTGATTTAAAGTATCATTCGTTAAACACCATCATTTTAACCCTTATCACATAGTGTAGGTAGCCCAAATGACAATTATCAATTTCCATTGTAACTCTATGATCATGGCGCATCGCGGAGCAGATCAATTTCCCTTTTGTCAATTTTCAGTAGGCCTCCCGATACTGGTGCATTGCAAAGGTGGACAACATGACATCAAAAGGCTTACCATGATAATTGTGCATCGAGCCATCAGCCCAGTTCCTATTTGTCAGTTTCCAGTGACATGGCGCAATAGCGCCGCATCGTGCTAGGTGCCCATTTCAGAAAAATTCGACAAAAATTAATATTTTGCTCAGGGATAAAATAAACCTTTCCCCATTATTTAGTCCGCCCAGGTATGATATTTAAGCCTAAAAACATATTTAAAATCATTCTTTAATTAACTTCCCCCAAATCAAAAGGCATTCTCTCCCAATCAAGAACCATAATTCACAAAGTCAAGGTCAATGCTCAATAATTCACTAAGAACTTCAAGAAATCCATCAATTAAGGTATGTTAGATGTTAATCCATAGATCCCTTTCATCCATAGAGTCTAAGCAAACCTTTTAAATTATAAAATTATGATCTTTTCAAGTTATTATGTTTTACATTGTGATTTCACCCATGAATCTCCATGAACTATGATTAGATACCATGTTACCATGAAATTATTGTTATTATTTAATCCTCTATATTTTAATGTTGTTATTTATTTAACAAGACTATGATTTAACTCTATGTTGGATTCATGCTATTTCTATATGTTTTAGGACATTTCTATGATTGTTTTGAACCATGAACTACAAATGTTTGATAAAATAACTACAAGAGTGATTGATTTAATAAAAAACCTTCATACTTTGTCCCCTAAGCTTTAGTTTCTTTTCAGAATTGATGTTTTGAGTCCTGGGGGTATTGAATACCCAAAAACCATAGTTGATTATTTAGTCTAGTCTCAATATATTACAGAATAGTCTTCAGATTATATTATGAGCAATATCAAAAAATTCAAATATCAATCATGTAACACCCCGATTCGTTGAACCGGAATGCTACACAGTGCTCATGACCCCGAGGGACCACAAGCTAACCCATGACTGTTATCTGTACCTATATACTACAAATCATGATATAATAATGTAGAATACATAGAACTATTAGGCCATAAGGTGCAACTGAATACAATCATGTGGGTTAAAATACCCAAAATAGCTCAATCTAAACATAAATCTGAAAGCCTCTAAACTATCTGAATAAGAAGTTGAAGGAACATATCTCCAACTAACTCCATAAAACTAAACTGAAGAAATAAATAAATGAATCAAATAATATTGTCTTTGAATCAATGAGGACTCACTGTGTCTCTATGACTGAAATGCTACTGCTACTGCTAGGCTAGAGCTCGTGTCTCGAAACCTATGGTGTAATATAAAAAGAAAGCACCATAGTTCAAATACGTCATTACAACTAGAGTACTGAGTATACGAGGAAGGTAGGTTGAATATAAAGGGTTTCATGCATGAACAACACTGACTAATATGAACGTGGGAGTGTAAACACACATATATAGAAAATGGGACCGTGAATACGTGATAGCATGACCTGTAAGCTAATACATAGTTTACTGATAACTATCACGACTGATACTGAAACTGATAACATAGACGACTATATCTGACAGTCCTGTATATACTAAAATCTGAATAAAACCTTGAGTTCTTTTACTGAGACTGATACTGAAATTGTGGGAAGTAGTGTTTAACCGACATGCCCCATGTATGCCGTTATGGCTATGCTGGGGTCCAATTTCTGCCCCGACTAGAGGGGTGTCAATACCGTGCCACAGGTAAGGACAGCCTGTGAGTGACCCATATCTGGCAGGTACTCAATGAGAACGGTGGAAACCCTGAACTGATGGGTTAAGCCACCTCATCAACCCTAATCTGACGGGTTAAGATGTCTCAACCTATGTTGGCTATGTAGTTGTGGAACATAAGGATGACTACTAAGAATCACACCCTGAACTGGTGGGTGAGTTCCCATCCTTAGGTTCACTCGGTGCTAACCTCTACTCTCATCTGGAGGGACTGGACATGAATAACTAACGATGCATGACTTAATCTTACTAAATTCTGTTGACTGGCGGAATGTTACTGATATCTAAAAACTGACTAAGATCATGAGGTTTTCCTGAGTCACATGACTAACTCAAGTCTATGGAGTCATAGCTTTAGTTCGTATATCATGAAACATGACATGGATCTGGGCACACAGCTATATTTTTCTGGTACAAGTACCCGCAGGACTCGATGGAAGAAAACTGACACACATGACTGACTTGATCATAAGCGTAGAGTCCATAATTTATTATATCATAAGTAGGGATCTCATACTAAGCATGGTTATCAACAATGTATTGCATGGAAAGGATTTCATATCATATGGAAGTACTTGCATAATCTTAATATCATGTTCATTGCATAATCATATTGGCAATACATACAAATAGCATGGAAGTTCATGTGGATTGCATGGTTATCATACATCTTGTTCATAAGTAGGATTTGCAATTAAACCTAGCATAATCTCATAAGAATAGTTCATGAGTATTCCAACAACATTTACAAGGCACATTATTAACATAGAAGTCATTGGAACGTAAGGACATATCATGAATCCTTCACTTAATCACAATTTAGCTATCCTGTATGATTTCTAGTTTCTTAGGCATTTTATCAAACACCTTACATGCACATCTTAAGAATAGGTTAAATCATCAAATTATACATTATGAACAACCAAATTTACATGTTTCCAACTCATATGATATCAAGAAATTCAAAAAAACATATAAAGATTCCATCATAGGAATCACCCAATATCAACAACATTATCATCAACACCCAACAATATAGAAATCATACTTTATAATGAAAAAGAGGGTTTTTGAGCTTTATGGATGAAATGGATCCATAAATTAACTCACGCATATCTTAGAAGGAAGATTCTTGATGATTGACGAAGGAATTTCCTTGAAATCGGATCTTCAAGCTTAGTTGCAACCCTAGTTGTTTTTCTCTTTTAGTGCTCTTGGATGATGAGATTTGAGATGATAATAGGGTTTTAATATGTTTAGAAGCTATATATTTTGTAGGGTTAAATTTAGAGACGTGTAAGGAGTGTTAAAAGACTTAATTACCCTTAAAATAACTCAAAACAGAGTGTTTTGGCACCTGGAACTGACTTAGGCGGTGCCCAAGTGATTGCCTGAGCTAGGTTGGGCAGCGCCTAACCAATCGCTAATGTTTGGTTGGGCGGCGCCTAACTAATCGCCTATCCTTACTATCTCTCACGAAAATGGGCATAACTTTTCGCTCGAGTATTGGATTAACGCAAAATTGGTATTGTTGGAAAGCTAATTTGATTCTCTAAAATTTAGTGGGTCTAAATCAGCCAAAATAAGACATTAACATGAAGTTATACTCATTCAAATATGACTCTTAAAAAATCAAACACAAAAAACTTGATGGATTCAAAAACTCTTAGCTTGTATTACCTTAAGTGACTCATATGAACATGCTTAATGCATCATAAGCTATTCTATCACTAGGATATTCATTGTAAGTCATGTAATCAAGTATGAATCATAGGATACAATATTTCATACGTAGGAATACTTATTCACTTCCTAGCTTAGAAACATTGGGGGTACTACAATATCTCCCCCTTGGGAACATTCGTCCTCAAATGAGAATTTACTGAGAAGGGATGCAAGACAATAGAACCTAAACTGAACATGAAGAACTGAAACTTGATCTCATGACTAACATTCTAAACATACTGAACTCGTGCATATCTGATGCACGGACAACTGACACATGAATGCATGACTGAGTATGAAATGGTTAATAGGTACCAAGTTTATACTAGAAATATGAACGTGAAACTGAATAAGATTAAAGAGAACTTTACCTTGATCTTGATCTGAATTGACAGGGAAGAGGTAAGGATACTTGGTACGCATATCTGCTTCTGCTTCCTAAGTAGCTCCCTCATGAGACTGATTTTCCCAAAGAACCTTGACTAGAGGTACTTTTTTGTTCCTCAATCTACGATTCTGATAATCTAAGATTTCAACTGGAATCTCTTCATAGGAGAGGCTGTTCTGAATGTCGATGCTTTGAATAGGGACAACAACTGCTGGGTCACCTATGCACTACTTTAGCATAGGTGAAATCATCAAATTATACATCATGAACAACCAAATTTACATGTTTCCAATTCATATGATATCATGAAATTCAAAAAAAACATATAAAGATTCCATCTTAGGAATCACCCAATATCAAAAACATGATCATCAACACCCAACAATATAGAAATCATACTTTATAATGAAAAAGAGAATTTTTGAGCTTTATGGATGAAAGGGATCCATAAATCAACTCACGCATACCTTAGAAGGAAGATTCTTGATGATTAACGAAGGAATTTCCTTGAAATCGGATCTTCAAGCTTAGTTACGCAACACTAATTTTTTTTCTCTTTTAGTGCTCTTGGATGATGAGATTTGAGATGTTAATAGGGTTTTAATATGTTTAGAAGCTATATATTTTGTAGGGTTAAGTTTAGGGACATGTAAGGAGTGTTAAAAGACTTAATTACCCTTAAAATAACTCAAAACGGAGTGTTTTTGGAACCTAAAACTAACTTAGGCGGCGCCCAAGTGATTGCCTAAGCTAGGTTGGGCGGTGCCTAACCAATCGCCTATGTTTGGGTTGGGCGGCGCTTAACCAATCGCCTATCCTTACTATCTCTCACGAAAATGGGCATAACTTTTAGCTCGGGTATTAGATTAAGGCAAAATTGGTATCATTGGAAAGCTAATTCGATTCTCTATAGTACTTGGACATGTTCATTATAGTCTTGATTGATGACTTTCTTGCTTATTCCTATAACAAGAATGATGTAATGCCCCAAAAAATCCAAACCAATATTAGAGCCATGTACCAAGATCATGCATAGTACATCATGGTTCTTTTATAGTTTTATTATTAAGTTAGAAATATATGTAAGGCTTTAAATAACTCCCAGCTATCAGACGAATCGAAATATTTCTTACCGATTGAATTCTTGAGAAGGATATTGGTATAGTAAACTTAAATTGAGCATATCTCTCATTATACTTGCAATTTTTGAGCTCATGACCTATGAACAGATATATAATTGAATTAGCTTTCCAACGATACCAATTTCTCCTAAATCCAATATTGGAGCAAAGAGTTATTCCTATTTTACTCCAGCATGTTAGGCTGGAAATAGTGTGACAACATTCATGGTAGTTTACCTTATTTGTGACGCCCTATCATGAAGGTCTCCAGCCTTAGGCAGAAACCAGCTCCTAAGTGACGACATTCGTGGTAGCTTACCATATTGGTGATGCCCTATCACGAAGGTCTTCAGCCTTAGGCAGAAACCAGCTCCTAAGTGACGACACTCATGGTAGCTTACCACATTTTTGATGCCATGCCACAAATGTCATCAACCATAGGCAAAAACTAGCTCCTAAGTGATTACATTCATGGTAGCTTACCATATTTTTGATGCTATATCACAAATTTTGTCAGCCTTAGGCAGAATCCAGCTTCTGTGTGACGACATTTTTGATGGCTTGTCAAATTTTTGATGCCATGTCACAAAGGCCATCAGCCTTAGGCAAAATCCCACTTCTGTGTGACGACATTTTTGACGGCTTGTCACATTTTTTATGCCTTGTCACGAATGTCGTCAGCTTTTCTTTCCAGAACTTGAAGGACGTTTTAGTAGGGTATTTTGGTCTTTTTCCTTCACTTCCCATAACTTATGACCCTCCAGGAACATATTATATTCCATTGTATTTAGTTAAATATCTCAAAAATATCTCTCATACCCTCTCAACCATAAGATTAGGGTTTTCATCAAACTCATCTCTCAAAAGCAAGATTCAAGCCTTTTTCCAAGATAATCAAGAATTAAGTTTCCCAATCCAAGAACTCCAGAAAATCATCAAGGTTTCCTTTCTAAGGTATGTGTACTGTTCATCTATGGATCCAATTCATTCACAGAGCTCAAGAACCATGTTTTAAATACTATTTTGTGAACTTTTTGTGGTGATATGAGCATGTACATGTTGATAATTGTTGTTTAAGTTTCAAGATGATATCTAGAGGTGTTTTCATGGAATATATATGCTTGTTTGTTGAAAACTATGAACCTTAGATAGTGTAAAATGGTACAAGTTACGAAACACACCTATGCCTTAAAGAATGCACGCAAAGTGTTCGATAAAATACTTAGGATGCTAGAAATTCATGTTTATATGGTTCCATGATGTCTAAATGACAAGTCCATGTTAGCTATATACTTTAATATGAATTCCATGCTTTTCATGTGTTGCAATTTTTGTGGTATGAAGCATGTATGATAATGGAGATATACAATATGCACATGAAATATACCTATGCACTCCCTACCATGCTTAATATGTTGAGGAACTACATGATGTATAATATCCTCTATTTATGATAATGTGAATTACGGACTCCACTCTTATGATTAAGTCTGTCATGTTGTGTCAATTTCCTTTCATCGAGTCCTAGGGTATTCATACCCAAAAAATGTAGTTGTGTTCCTAGAGCCATGTCATGTTATCACGATACTCTCAGTAAAGCCATGATCTATAGAATTTAGTCAGTCATGTGACTCAGGAAAACTCAGTAATCTCAGTAGTCCAATAATCTCAGTAATTTCAGTGCTCAGTAACCTCAGCAACCTTAATATTCACAGTTAATCTCAATAACTTCAGTAGTCTCAACTAGTCCTCAGAACTCAGTACATTTTGTCATCGGAATCTAGTAAACTTAGTTTAGCTCCCCAAATAATACCACTAGTATCAGTCCAGTTAATCAGTATCAGTTCAGCTAATAAGTTTAGTTTAGTTATTCAGTTCATTTTAGTTATTCAGCTTAGTGTCCTTCAGATGGGAGTAGAAGTTAGCACCGAGTAAACCCAAGGGTGGGAACTCACCTGCCAGTTCAGGGTGTGATTCTTAGCAGTCATCCTTGTGTTCCAGAACTACGTAGCTAGCGTAGGTTGAGACATCTTAGCCTATCATAGTAGGGTTGATGAGGTGGCTTAACTTATCAGTTTAGGGTTCTGACCGTTCTCATTTGAGTACCTGCCAAATAAGGGTCACTCACAGCTGTCCTTACCAATGGCGCGGTATTGACACCCCTCCAGTTGGGGCAAAAATTGGACCCCACCTTAGCTATATACATAATTGGGGAATGTCGGTTAAAAAAACTACCTCCCACAGTTTCAGTCTCAGTCTCAATAAAATAACTTAGATAGTTCTTCAGATTTCAGTATATAAAGAATATCAGATATAGTCAACTCAGATACAGTACGGGACGCAGATAGTTCCATTTGATTCAGGACTGTCTAATATAGTCACTCATATTACTAGTAATTAGTTTTAGGGCTATCAAATATAGTCACTCATGCTATCAGTACTCAGTTTTAGTACTGTCAGATACAGTCAATCAGACCAGTTTTTCATAATCTGAACTGTCAGAAACAATCATTCATTTTTTAGTAAAGCAATATCAGTCTCTCAGTATCCAGTAATATAGTATCAGATCCATCACTTATTAGTAATTTACATATCAATATCAGTAAACTCAATCATCCAGTATATCAGTATCAGTACGCTCATGTTGTCAGTATTCAGACTCAGTAGTCAGTATCTCCATGAGTTTAGTTACAGTTATGTATGCATGTATGTATTCTCACATTAAATCAGTTAGTATTGTTCATGAATATAACCCTTTGCATTTAGCCTACCTCACTCGTATACTCAGTACATTCAAACGTACTGATACATTTGCGCTATGGTGCTTTCTCTTATGTTACACCATAGTTCAGAGGCATGAGCTCCAGATCAGCAGTAGAATTCTAGTGTTTAGAGTTTGTAGTGAGTCTTTTTCATTCGAGGATGATATGATTATTGCTTCATTAGCTATTTTATTTCTATTGCTAGATGGAGTTAGTTAGGTACATGTCCTATCAACTATTTATTCAAACAATTTAGAGGCTTTCCAGGCTATAGCATGTCAGACCATTATTTTAGATTTATTTTGGTATTGTTATACCATTTTCAGACATTGTCTTATTAGATGTTTATTAAGATTTAAACCTTATGGTCATTCAGTACATATTTTTGCATTTTATGTATATTATACAGTATATAGATACAGATATTAGTCATGGGTTAGCTTGTGGTCTTTTAGGGTCATAAGCACTGTGTAACATTCTGGTTCAAAAAATTGTGGTGTTACAAACTTTGTATCATTGCCTAAGGTTCAATAGAGTCCTAGGAAGTCTAAAAGCTGCATCTAGTAGAGTTTTCTACATGTGTGTGCTGTGCACCATACTTATGTGCAGGAGGCTATGAGATGTTTTAGGAATAGTTTCTCTTCTTTCATGTCTCAGATCGTGCTATAGAAAGGTTCTCTAAGAAAAATTCATGTATATTCTCATCATGCTTTAGTCATGTCAACTTTACCTTACTTTTAAGGTAACAGAAGTAGTGAAGCTCAACTCCTATAGATAGGGCTTTCTCAAATAGTCCCTACAGATAGCTATGGGATTTCCCTTATGCTTAACAGTATCCCATCAGTTCAGCTATGTCCCAAAGTTGTACGGACCTCATTCATGATCATGAGAACTCGTTCTCGAACCCTGACTTAGATATGCCAGCAGATCACTTCTCAAAATCCTATGATAGCATATGACTAGAGTTAGAAACATGAACCCAAGAGTTTAGCAGTTGTATAGTTGGGATAATGATATCCAGATTGAACAGGTAATGTATTCATGGGGATAGTTATGCTATGAATCAATAGGCTTGAACAGTGTGAGTTAGAAAATTTAAGTTTAGTGACTTGAAATTAAGCATAATGGTGTGGATGTGATATTTGTAGTATGTGAGGAAATAGAGGAAGATGATGTATTTAGTAAGGTGAGCATATGTTGACCATAGTGTAAGTATGTGATAATGATTACAGTTCAGTTCAAAGATTAGTTTAGTATTCACAGAATAATGATGATAGCCTAAATCCAAGGGGAAGATGGTAGATCAAGTACCTAAGTCAGGCTCTCAGGTTCCAGTAGTAGGCCAGTATGTATAAAAAAGCAGTTATGGAAGACGATTTCCGACCCATCCTTATCTTAGCGTAAAGCTTCGTACTTCAGTCAGCATAATGCCTATGCATGCTTCATGTCTCAGATTCCATGGATATAGATTATGTTCACACATATTCCATAAAATTATGTGTGCTTTCAGTTCCCAGTATAGGAAGTTCAGTTCTAGATCACTCAGTGTTACAAATTATGTTCCATGAACTCAGAAACTCCAGACTCAGGTCATACAGCTCATGACTCATGTACACTTATCATGCTCCCCAGTATACTCAGTTTCCATGACCCATGCTACGCCCCTACTAATCAGATAAATTCAGACTATATTATGTATATACTCAATTTATACCTTTTGGGTAAATCCAAGTTGTTGATATTTTATTCCTCAGGTTTCAATCATGTGTAAAATTCAGTTAGTATCCATTCATGCTTCAGGTCCTCCTGATTTAATCCTTCAGTAAGCTCTCCTTGTGGAATAGTGTAGTGTAGCGATAAGTAGTTTCTTAAATAAGAGAGTGAATGATTCATGCTAAGAGAAGGTTGTTGCATGCTTTATTTACACAAAGGTGTAGTTACAAAGATAGGATTGAATATCCTGTTAGTATGCTAGCAAGAAGTAGTACTTAGAAATTGGGAAAATTCAGAGTGTGAATGTATATTCAGATCCTTGACTTATGTCAGCCTTTATTGTGCAACTATCATAACTCAATTTCTATCTCATTTATAGTTCAGTACTCAGTAATTAGTGTTCAGTCTCAGAATTAAGCACTTCAGTATCAGTTTAAACGTTAGTAGTATTCAATTATTAGGACCCAGCATTTAGATCCAGTATGGATCCCCGTTACAGTCTTAAGTTATAGTGTCAGCTTTAGATCAGTATTCAGCTTAGAAATTCAGTTCAGTTTTAGACTTTCTTGACCATAGCGTACAGTTATTAGTTACTCAATTATAGGTATTTTAATACCTCAGTCTATGGAATATTTCCAAATAATGTAATACGTTTGATCCTGCATTTTCATACAATATAGCTTTCATGAAATCTATGATCAGTTACCTCATGTTACTTAGTTCGTCCCTTATCATATGCATAATACTTTATGGCCTCAGCCCAGCTACTCAGATTAAGTGTAATTCAATCTTGCATACCCATTGTTTAGTTACTAGTTACTCAGTTAATCAGATAAGTCAGTATGTCTATGCATTCGTGTCTCACGCATCAGGTTAGATCTCAGATAATCAATCACGATTTCGTACCTAGGTGCCTTGTGCATCTCCTCAACTTCCTTAATATCTCAGCAAGGTCAGTCCAGCATCCTTCAAAGGACATAGTGTCCCAAGGGGGAGATACATTATAGCCCCTAAACTTCCATGATATAAACATGTTGTTTTCTTTGATGAATCTATCTTGGAGGACGTGTTGCTTATGATCCGACCCTCTAGCCTTAAAACTCAGTCGTAGGCCATGTACTTAATGTCTTAGTTCATTTCATGTATCACATTCCAAATTCAGTTATGTTCTTATGTCTCCGCTCATGCATATTGAGTAATCAATCTCAGACTAATTGGTATTTTTAGTTCAAGGTAACAGCCTTCCTTGAAGTTACTCATTCTCATGTTTAGATTTCAGTGACACACTTGGTATTCAGTTCCATGCTTACTTTTTAGTTCAAACTTGGTATCTTTACCATTACATGTTCAGTCACATGTTCATAAGTCAGTTCAGTCATGTATTCATGCATCAGATATGTGTGGTCAGCTTATCAGTAGTTTCAGTCATGCATTCATGTATCATGTCAGTCATATAATCATGCATTAGATATGTATGGATTCAACTTATCAGTTAAGCATCAGATATACATTCTTAGTTTGAGAAACTAAGTTTATCAGACACTTAGTCCTACATTCATAAATCAGCTACCCATGCATCAGATATGCATGTACAGTATGATATGCTCAGTTTTCAGTCATGTTAGCCATGAAGTCATGATCATTCATTCAGAAAAATCCAAACCAATATTAGTTCCATGTACCAAGCTCATGCATATTACATCATGGTTCTTTTAGACGAATCAAGACATTCCTTACCGATTGAATTCTTGAGAAGGATATTGGTATAGTCAACTTCAATTGATAATATCTCTCATTATAATTGGAATTTTTGATCTCATGATCTATCAACAGATATATAATTTAATTAGCTTTCCAACGATACCAATTTCTCCTAAATCTAATATCAGAGCAAAGAGTTATTCCTATTTTACTCCAGCATGTCAGGCTGGAAATAGTGTGACGACATTCGTGGTAGCTTATCACATTTGTGACGCTCTATCACGAAGGTCATCAACCTTAGGCAGAAACCATCTCCTAAGTGACGACATTCGTGGTAGCTTACCACATTTATGATGCCCTAGCATGAAGGTCGTCAGCCTTAGGTAGAAACCAGCTCCTAAGTGACGACATTCGTAGTAGCTTACCACATTTTTGATGCCATATCACAAATGTCCTCATCCTTAGGCAAAAACCAGCTCCTAAGTAATGACATTCGTGGTAGTTTACCACATTTTTGATGTCATATCACAAATGTCGTCATCCTTTGGAAGAATTCAGCTTCTGTGTGATGATATTTTTGATAGCTTGTCACATTTTTTATGCCATGTCACAAATGTCATCAGCCTTAGCAAGAATCCCGCTTTTGTGGGTCGACATTTTTGACGGCTTGTCAAATTTTTGATGCCTAGTCACGAATGTTGTCATCTTTTCTTTCCAGAACTAGAGGGACAGTTTAGTAAGGTTATTTTGGTCTTTTCCCTTCACTTCCCATAACTTATAACCCTCAAGGAACGTATTATCTTCCATTCTATTTAGTTAAACATCTCAAAAAACTCTCTCATACACTCTCAACCACAAGATTAGGGTTTCCATCAAACTCATATCTCAAAAGCAAGATTAAAGCCTTTTTCAATGATAATCAAGAATTAAGTTTTCCAATCAAAGAACTCTCCAGCAAATCATCAATGTTTCCTTTCTAAGTATACGTGGTGTTCATCTATTGATCTAATTTATTCATAGAGCTCAAGAACCATGTTTTAAATACTATTTTATGAACTTGTTGTGGTGATATGAGCATGTAAATATTGATGATTGTTGTTTAAGTTTCAAGATGATATCTAGAGGTGTTTTCATGGATGGTGTGAAATGGTACAAGTTATGAAACACACCTATGCCTTAAAGAATGCATGTAGGGTGTTCGATAAAATGCTTAGGATGCTAGAAATTCATGTTTATATGGTTCCATGGTGTCTAAATGACAAGTCTATGTTAGCTATATACATTAATATGAATTCCATGCTTTTCATGTGTTGCTATTGTTGTGGTATGAAGCATGTATGATAATGGAGATATACAATATGCACACGAAATATACCTATTTACTCCCTACCATGCTTAATATGTTCAGGAACTACATGATGTATAATATCCTATATTTATGATAATGTGAATTGTGGACTCCACTCTTATAATCAAGTCAGTCATGTTGTGTCAGTTTCCTTCCATTGAGTCTTGGGGGTATTCATACCCGAAAAATGTAGCTTTGTGCCTAGATCCATGTCATGTTATCATGATACTCTCAGTCAAGCCATGATCTATAAAATTCAGTCAGTCATGTGACTCAGGAAAATTCAGTAATCTCAGTAGTCCAGTAATCTCAGTAATTTCAGTGCTCAGTAACCTCAGCAACCTCAGTATTCACAGTTAATCTCAGTAACTTTAGTAGTCTCAACTAGTCCTCAGAACTCAATACATTTCGTCAGTCATCAGAATCTAGTAAACTTAGTTTAGCTTCCCTAAACAATACCACTAGTATTAGTCCAGTTAATCAGCATTAGTTCAGCTAATAACTTCTGTTCAGCTATTCAGTTCAGCTTAGTTATTCAGTTTAGTGTCCTTCAAATGGAAGTAGAAGTTAGCACCGAGTAAACCCAAGGATGAAAACTCACCTGCCAGTTCAGGGTGTGATTCTTAGCAGTCATCCTTGTGTTCCAGAACTACGTAGCCAGCATAGGTTGAGACATCTTAGCCTATTATATTAGGTTTGATGAGGTGGCTTAACTTACCCGTTTAGGGTTCCCACTATTCTTATTTGAGTACCTGGCAGAAAAGGGTCACTCACAACTGTCCTTACCAGTGGCGCGGTATTGAAACCCCTCTAGTTGGGGCAGAGACTGGACCCCACCTTAGCTATATGTGTTATTGGGGCATGTCCATTAAAAAAACTACCTCCCACAGTTTCATTCTCAGTCTCAGTAAAAGATCATAGATAGCTCTTCAGATTTCAGTATATCAAGACTGTCAGATACAGTCAACTCAGATATAGTACGGGACTCATATAGTTCCATCAGATTTAGGACTGTCTGATACAGTCACTCATGTTATTAGTAATCAGTATTAGGGCTATCAAATATAGTTACTTATGCTATCATTACTTAGTTTCAATATTGTCAGATACAATCAATCAGACTAGTTCTTCATAATCTGGACTATCAGAAATAATCATTCATTTTTTGGTAAAGAAATATCAATCTCTTAGTATCCAGTAATACAGTATCAGATCCATCACTTATTAATGATTTACATATCAACATCAGTAAACTCATTCATACAGTATCTCAGTATCAGTACACTCATACTGTCAGTATTCAGACTCAGTAGTCAGTATCTCCACGAGTTTAGTTATAGTTACATATGAATATATGTATTCTTATATTCATATCAGTCAGTATTATTCTTGCATATAAACCTTTGCATTTAGCCTACCTTACTCGTATACTCAGTATATTCAAATATACTGATGCATTTGCGCTATGGTGCTTTCTCTTATGTTACACCATAGGTTCAGAGGCACGAGCTCCATCTCAGCAGTAGCATTCCAGTGTTTAGAGTTTACAGTGAGTCCTTTACATTCATGGATGATATGATTATTACTTCATTTGCTGTTTTAGTTCAGTTGCTAGATGGACTTATTTGGGGACAAGTCCCATCAACTCCTTATTCAAATAGTTTAGAGGATTTATGGACTACAGCATGTCAGACCCTTATTTTAGATTTGTTTTGGTATTGTTATACCATTTTTAGATAATGTCTTATCAGATATTTATTCAGATTTGAACCTTATGGCTATTCAGTAGATGTTTCCACATTTTATGTATATTATGTAGTATACAGGTATAGATATCAGTCATG
Organism: Capsicum annuum; assembly: GCF_002878395.1. Classification (NCBI taxonomy): domain Eukaryota; kingdom Viridiplantae; phylum Streptophyta; class Magnoliopsida; order Solanales; family Solanaceae; genus Capsicum; species Capsicum annuum. Next base: position 86,677,695 of record NC_061120.1, on the reverse strand, counting down.
GGTTAGCTTGTGGTCCTTTGGGGTCATGAGCACCATGTAGAATTCCAATTCAGAAAATCGGGGTGTTACAAATGATCACGCAGATGATCTCTGAACCATGCTTCAAACTTTTAAAACCCATCAGTTCTCATGATATCTATTTATGTCTTACATGTTTTCTCTATTAACATAGCTCATATTCATGCACGTTAGCAAGGAAATCAAGTATGCTTACAGTTCCTAGTATACATAGTTCTGATTCACTCAATATTACGAATCGTATTCCATGAACTCAGGTCATGCAGCTCATGACTCATGTACTCATGTCATGCTTTATAGTATGCTCAGTTCCCATGACTTATTCTACGCTCCTAATGATCGACTAAATTTAGATTATTTCATGTATATCCTCAGTTTAGATCTATTGATAAATCATAATGTTGATATTCTATTCCTCACACCTCAGTTAAGTGTTGAGTTTGGTATAGTATTCATACATGCTTTAGGTCCTTATGATTTAACCTTTTAGTGAACTCTTCTTATGAAATAATATAGTGATGATCGATTTCTTAGATAGGAGAGAGTAAATCTTTCATGTTAAGGAAAGATGTTTACAAACTTATTTTACATGAGGCTGTAGTTATTAAGATAGGCTTGAAAGTCATGTTAGTATGTAAGTAAATGACTAGCAAGGAGTTGTATTTAGTTGCTGGAGGTGGAAATTAGAATTTTTATCATGAGCTAAGAAGTTGGGAAAATGCAAAGTGTGAGTGTCTAATCAGATCCTCAATTTATATCAGTTTCCACCACGTAGTTATCAAAACTCAAATACAGTCTCAATTCAGCATTCAATTCAAAGACTTAGTTCTATCTCAGGTTTACCTGACCATAGCGTACAGTTACCAGTATTCCAGAATTATGTTATACGTTTGGTCCAGCATTCTCGGATAATTCAATTTACACATATTCGTGCTCAGTATCCCATATTGGTCAGTCAATCCTTACCTCATATGCATAATACTATACCCTATAGTTTCAGTCCAGACTATGTACAATTCACTCTTACATGACCAATATTCAGCTATTAGCCATTCAGTTAATTAGATAAGTTAATATGTTTATGCATTCATGCTCAGCACCAATGTGAATATTTTCAGTAGTCTTAAGTGAAGCACCGTAATAAGGTGGAGAGTATAGTTAAGAGAGTATTCAAGGAATGTGTCTAGGCTTGGAAATTTATAGATGCAGTGCATAAGGCTTAGTCACTCTATCTTAGATGATGTTTCGTAGGCTTCACCTTATATTACAGAATTTTAGCCAGGATTTCATTTCTTATTCAGATGTTTTATTCAGTCCATGTCAAGATTCCTTGCTATCTAAAGTCACAAAACTCTGTAGAAAGAGGGTCAAAGAAATGCTCCAGTCGAGTATAAGTTTTCAGCACAAGTTAGTCCATAATGCTAGCCATTAAGTTTAGCAGCCAGGAGGACAAGTTTGTATGTTAGGTTACCCATCTTTTCATCTAGTCGCACTATCCGAAGTCTCATAAATGTAACTCGTCCAAGATGGAGCAACCGGGTAGTTGTGAGTTTAGCTCAGTTCATGTGTCATGCCTCAATTTCAAGTCCCTGGTATTCAATCATGATTCAGTACATAAGTTCCCCATGCATCGTCTTAGCTTCTCCTTAGTATATCAGCCAAGTCAGCATTCTTCGAGGGACATAATGTTCCAAGGGGGAGATGCACTATAGCCCCTTAGATTTCATGTCTTAAAACTCCTAGTTTCTCTTCATGTAATGAATCCGGTTTGGGGTAGGGGGTACTCATAAGTTGAACCTCTCATTCCAATCTCCACCGTATGACCATTTTCATGCCATGGCATCTGTTCAAGAAAATCAGTCCAGTTCATGATATTCAGTTCACGTATCACATTTTAGACTAGTTGTGTTCTCATGTTCTCGTTCATGTATGTTCAGGAAAGGATCTCAGGGTCATCATAATTCTCAGTTTGAGGTAGTAAACTCCCTTAGATTAACTCAAATCTATTCTCAGATATAGTGTAATGCCCCAAAGCTAGTATCCGAAATGCTACACGGTGCTCATGACCCCGAAGGACCACAAGCTAACCCATGACTGATATCTGTACCTGTATACTGCATAATATGTTGTATAATTATGGAAACATAAACTGAAAGGCCAAAAGGTTCAAGATAATAACATAATTGATAAAGATATAACATCTGAATGGGGTATGAAATACCCAAAACAAAACTAAAATAACATGATAGTCTGAACATGATAGTCTGGAAAGCCTCTAACAGACTGAAATATCTGAATGAGGAGTTGATGGGATATGTCCCCAACTAACTTCAATTAATAAATTACTTAATAAGATAATAAATAAATGATCATGTCCTTGAGAAATAGGGACTCACTGTTAACTCTGACTGCTGAGAATGGATTGCTACTAATGCTCTGAAGCTCGTGCTTTTGAACCTATGGTATAAGACACCATAGCATAAATGCATCAGTACTTTGAATGTACTGGTATGCATGGAAGGTAGGTTGAATGCATAGTGTTCATATGCATGAACAATACTGGATAACTGACTAATACGAACATGAGAATACATGCATGAATATGTAGTAACTATATCTGAGATCGTGATAACATGAATTTACTGATAACTAACATAACTGATAAATTAATTCTGATGACTGATATAACTGATGACATGAGTGACTGTATCTAATAGTCTTGAATCTGATGGAACTAACTGAGTTTTGTATTGTATTTGAGTTGACTATATCTGACAGTCCTAAATTTTTTAGAACTATCTGAGTTCTATTATTGATATTGAATGACTATATCTAACAGTCCTGATTCAATAACTGAAACTGTGGGAAGTAGTTATCTAACTAACATGCCCCTAGTAAGACATTATGACTGAGTTGGGGTCCAATCTGTAACCCCAATTAGAAGGGTGTCAATACTATGCCACTGTTAAGGGCAAGCTATGAGTGACCCTCATCTGACAGTGTCCCCAAAAGAGAATGGTAAGGCCCTCATCTGACAATTCTTATCCACCTCATCAACCCTTATTTGACTGTGTTGATGTCTCAACCTATGCCGGATACATAGTTATGGAATGCAAGGATGACTTCTAAGAATCACACCCTCATTTGACAGTATGTGTTCCCATCCTTGGGTTTACTCGATGCTAATTTATACTCCCATCTGAATAGACACTAAACATGGATTACTAAACTGAACTGGACTAAATTACTTAATTTTGTTGACTGATGGAATAGTACTGAGATTACTGTATTACTATGTTTTCCTGAGTCATATGACTGACTGAGTTCTATGAATCATGGCTTGACTGAGGATATCGTGAAAACATGACACTAAAGCTAGGCACACAGCTATATTATTTTCGGATACAAGTACCCACAGGATTGATGGAAGGAAACTGACAAGGCATGACATTCTTTAATACATGACTAACATCAATAATATATAATCCAATGACTAAGACATTTAATAAAACACTTGACATACATAACTTATACATGAATGGGGATTTCATAATATCATACTAGTATAGCATTTTTCCTTTACATAGGCATTTAATCAAACATGTGGGGAGCATGCTTTGGTTATATAATCATCAACACATGTAATAATCAAGGATACATCAATCAACTTGTAAATTAAAGGGGGTTTATCATAATTATTATAAAAATCATTACATACTAGGGTCAATCATTAGAATATTTAATTTAAAACGTGAATCAAAACCACACAACATCATGAACCTGAATTTCAATTCAATTTGAATCATGAACATTCACATATACCCAAATCTTGAATTTTGAAAATAGATTCTTGAGCTTCTTGAGATCCTTTCTAGAAACTGAATCCCCAATTGAAACCCTAGCTTGTTCTTCAGAGAAAATTAAGAGAAACTAGTATATTTTGTGTTCCAAATAGCTGAATCTCGTATTAAAGGGCTTAAATAGGGGTGGAAAATTGACCCTTTTAACCATGGACGCATCTTTTAATTTCAATGAAATTTTCCCAAATTGGACCCTTGGCGAGATGCGGCGCTATAACGCTATATCACTGGAATTTGACAATTGGGAAATTGAGGGATGGCGCGATGCGGAGCCATCATATTGCCACTTTATTTGTGACCTGGAAGTTTGGTGCGATGCGCCATACGTATTTTGTAATATTTCAAGAGCTCTAACCATCTTCTCTGACAAAGACTGAGATCTTTCTGAGAAAAGACATATTGAAGGCTCTTATGATCTATGAACACATCTACATGAACTCCATATAGATAATTCCTCTAAATCTTTAAGTAAAATACTACGGATGCTAACTCAAGATCATGAGAAGGATAATTCTTTTCATTGGGTTTCCTCTGTCTAGAGGCATAGGCTATAACCTTACCATACTTCATGAGGACACAACCCAAACCTACATTGGATGTGTCATAATACACTACGAAACCGTCTGAACCATCTTGAAGAGCTAGGACTGGATCTAAGGTGAGTCTAGTCTTATTTCCTAAAATCTCTTCTCTCAAGGATCTAACCACTGAAACTTGACTTTTTTCTTAGTCAATCTGGACATAGGGGATGTAATAGAAGAAAATCCCTCAATAAAATGCCTGGAATAGCCATCCAAACCCAAGAAACTCCTGATATTGATGGAGAGACAGATCATGGCCAGTTTCTTGCCACTTTTATCTTTTGAGGATCTACTCTAATGCCATCACCTAAAATGATATGGCCAAGGAATGATACTGATTGTATCCAAAATTTGCACTTACTAAATTTGGTGAAAAGCTGATTATCTCTTAGAGTCTGAATTATGAGTCTGAATTATGATTATCTCACTATGGGAATAGACCAGAATATCATCTATAAAGACTATGATGAACATGTCCAAGTACTGCTTGAACACACGGTTTATCAAGTCCATGAAAGCTACTGGGGCACTGGTATAACCAAAGGATATGAGTAAGAATTTTAAGTTACCATACCGAGTATGAAAGGTTGTATTCGGAATGTCACATTCTCTAACTCCGTGTTGATGGTAGACTAATCTGAGGTCTATTTTAGAGAAATAACTAGCACCCTGAAGTTGTTCAAACAACTCATTGATTCTGGAAAGAGGATATTTGTTCTTGACCATGACTTTATTAAGCTGACGGTAATCTAAGCACATTCTGAGAGAACCATCTTTTTTTTACCTAAATAAGATTGGTGCGCCCCACGGGGACATACTGGGTCTGATGAATCCCTTATCTAAGAGATCCTTTAACTACTCTTTTACCTCTTTGAGTTCTACTAGTGTCATTTTGTATGGCGGAATAGATATAGGCTGAGTGTCTGGAAGAAGATCAATACCGAAGTTTATTTCCCTTTTGTGAGAAATTCTTGCAAAATCTTCGGGAATGATATCTGAATATTCATTCATGACTGGGATAGAATTAAGGCTGGGAGTTTCAGAACTAGTGTCCTTAACTCGAACAAGATGATAGACACATCCCTTTGATATCATTTTTTGTGCCCAAAGGTAGGAAAGAAGCTCACTTCTAAAAGCAGATACACTACCCTTCCACTCTAGGATGGGTTCATTCGGAAACTAAAACTAGACTATTCTATTTCTACAGTCGACTGTGGCATAGCAGGAATAAAGCCAATCTATACCTAGAATGACATCAAAATTAGTCATCTCTAATTTGACTAAGTCTGCTAAACTAACTTTCTGAAATATCATAATCAGGTTTTTCCTGTATATGCTCTGGTCTATGATAGTTTTACCCACTGGGGTAGAGACGGAAAAGGGATTGACTAGAATTTCAAGATTAATTCCGAAATCAACTGCTATATAGGGAGTAACAAAATACAAGGAAGCTACTGGATCTAGCAAAGCATAAACATGAACATGAAAGATATGTAAAATACCAGTAACTACATTAGCAGAATTTTCCTGATCTTCCTGGGATTGGAGAGCATAAAGTCTATTTGGGCGCTGCCCACTAGTAGCATTAGAAGTGGAACCCTGCTGAGTTAGGAAACTGGACTGAGCAGAGGAACGGTTATGCTGACCCTGATAAATTGATTGAGGACAATCTTTGACTCTGTAGCCTATCTTTCCACATCCAAAATAGTTATGTCTACCATCTCTGCAAGCACCCTTGTGGTTCTTAACATAAGTCTCACAAAGGGGATTAGTTTGGGCATTGCTGACACTGGCCTAAGACATAGAGCCTAGCACCCTATATTTATTACCATCCCTAAACTTAGGAGCCGGAGCACTGGCTAATGAAGGATCTGGAACTGACAACTTTTGATGAAACTGAGAACGGTTTCCTTTTTCTGATTTAGGCTGAGCAAAGTTGAAACTACCTATCTTTTCTCTGTTATTCTTCTTTTCCCTCATCATAATCTTTTGATCTTTATTCTACTGAGTATGAATCATAAGCCTTGCTAAAGTTTTGTCACTATTCAATATCTTAGACCTATACTCATTGACCACACTATCATTCACTCCAGAAACAAACTTACTCATCTTGGTCCAGTTGTCTGCAACCATATAAGGGCATACCTGTCGAATTGAGTAAACTTAAGATAATACTCTTTTTTCGTCATGTTACCCTACCTGAGGTTGATGAATTCTAACATCTTAGCTTCTCTAAGCTCTTGGGGAAAGAATCCCTCTAAGAATTCGGTGACAAACTCCTCCCACTCAATAAGCCCTGTATCATCTGGCCTTTCTAACTTCCACTGCTTGTACTAAGTCTGAGTAAAATCCTGCAACTAATATGCGGCTAGATCAGCTCTCTCAATAGCTTACACCCCTTGATGTCTGTAACCCTCTCGACCTAATTGATGAATTCTTTAGGGTCCTCATCTGACTTAGACCTGAGAAAGGATGGAGGATTTATTCGGGTGAAGTCCTGAATCCTGGCTGCAACTGAATTGGCCACTGGTTTGGCCTTAACAACAGCTGATCGTTCATTCTGAGCAGTAACTGACTAAATAAGAGTAGTGAATGTAGCTCTAAACTCTACATGAGGAACATGTTTGCCCAAAGTTTCCTCAGGCAGAGGGGTTGACTGATTCCCATTTCTTTTTTTCTGGAGGCATGATCTGTAAAAGAAAAGGAAAAACAGATTAGTCAGAGATATTGACTTGAGATTATGCTCACTGGCACGACATGAATACTGAAAGAAGGGAAATTATTCCTAAAACATCTTATTTCCTCCTACACATAAATGTGGTGTGCAATACACCCAAGCACAAGACTCTACTAGACATGGCTTTAAGACTTCCTAGGACTCTATTGAACCTTAGGCTCTGATAACATGTTTGTAATGCACTGGATCTGATACCCGAAATGCTACACGGTGCTCAAGACCCTAAAGGACCACAAGCTAACCCATGACTGGATCTTGTGTTAAAGGGCTTAAATAGGGATGGGAAACTGACCCTTTTAACACTGGATGAGTCTTTTAATTTTAGTAAAAGTTTCCTGAATTGGACCCCTGGCGCGACGGGGTGCTATTGCGCCATGTCACTAGAATTTGACAACTTGGAAATTGAGAAATGGCATAACGTGGAGGCTTCACATTGAAACTTTATTTGAGACTTGGAAGTTTGGCGTGATGCGCCACTATTGCGGACCCTTACTAGAATTTGACTTTCTCCTTTGGCACGGCGCTCCACTGACTATATGACATTGTTTTACGATGGGAACTTGAAATAGTCATAACTTTTTACCCGGTTATCAGATTTAGGCAAATTTTATATCAATGGAAATATTATTGAATTTCTCACATTAAAAAAAGTTAAATCTTGAAAATTCCACATGGAATAAACATCATTCAATTTAGAAACTAACACTTGACATTCTTGGGACAAAAAAAATAGTTAGGAAACTTCGGGGTATTACATATAGTTATAAACTTGGTATCCATTACAATTCCATATTCAATCATGCATTTATCAATTAGTTCAATCATGTACTCATGCATCAAATATGCATGTTCAGTATGAAAATCCATCTTATCACTAGGTTCAGTCATGTATTCCATGCATTAGATATGCATGTTCAGTGTAAGAGCTCAGTTTGTCAGTAGTTAAGTCATCTAGTCATGCATAAGATATGCATGTTCAGCGTTTAAAATTAGTCTATCAGTGTCTCAGCTTAATCAGTCTTATTCGATGATGAATTTTCCCAAGAGGGAGATATTGTAATACCCAGTATTTCCTTAGCTTAAGATTAAGTTTCAGTCCATGAGTTATCCACTATAAAATTTTTGAAATACTCAGTATTTTTCATTTTATATCATGTCATTTCATAGGAAATTGAATTAGCTTTCCAACGATATAAAATTTGCCTAAATCCGATAATCGAGTAAGAAGTTATGGTTATTTTAAGTTTAAGTCATTAAACACCGTAATTCAGGCCAGTAGCACATCGCGAAGTATGTCAAAATGACAAATTGTCAGTTTGTAGTGAGGTACCATGATACCGGCGCATCACATCACAGCTTATTTTCACATTTATCAATTTCTAGTGTACCAAATCGATCCCACCGCGTCGCGGTGAATTTTCAGGTCGTATCCAAGGTGGCAACACAATACCACTACATTGCGCCACCAGCCACATCCCAGTTGGCAATTTCCAGTGGCCCAACGCAATCATGGCGCATCGCGCCAAGGGTCCAAATCAGAAAATTTTGACGAAAAATAAATGTTTCGTCTAGGGTTAAATTAGTCTTTTTCCATGATTTTATTCCGCCCAAGTGTGAGATTAAAGCCCTAAAAACATTTTAAACCATTTTTTTATTAACTTTTTTGTAAATCAACAAGCTCTCCTTCTCAATTAACAAAACCCTAGCTTCAAGAATCAAGGTCAAAACTCAAGAATTTCTTCAAGCACCTTCAGGAATTTACTTTCCAACTTATGTTAGGTGTTAATCTATGGGTTCCTTTCACTCATAGAGTCCATGAATCCATTTACAAACTACAAGATTGCTAAATTATGATCTTCCGTGCTTGAATTAAATTGAATTCATGTTCATGTTATTGTTACATTTTAGTTCATGATTGAAATACAAGTTTTTTATGAAATTAATTATTTTATGTGTTGAATTACATGATCTTCATGATAAACCCTTCAATTTGAAAGTGATTTATGTAGCCATTATAACTATATGTGTTGATTATTATATGATCTAAGCATGCTCCCCATGTGTTTGATAAAATGCCTATGTGAATGAAATAGTGGCATTATAACATGATAGCATGTATTTTCCATTCATGTATGAGTAAATGCATTACAAGTGCTTGCTAAAATGTCCCAATGAGCGGATTATGATCAAGTAGCCATTATTATGCTTTCAATGTTATGTATGCTTTACTTTTTCATGTTATTGAGTCCTGGGGGTATTTAATACCCGACAATTTAGTTGTTTACCTAGAGCCAGTGTCAGTTACAAAATAGTATCGATCATGTCATGATCAGTAGTACTCTCAGTCAGTTATAGAACTCAGTGGAACTCAGTCAGTTACAGAACTTAGTAGAACTCAGTAAACTCAGTCTTAGTCCAGTCCATTTCAGTATGCTCAGTTCAGTGTCTTTCAGTTGGGAGTAGGATTCAGCATCGAGTGAACCTAAGGATGGGGGCTCACCTGCCAGTAGAGGGTATGATCCATAGAAGCAATCCTTGCATTCCAAAACTATATAGCCAGTGTAGGTTAATACATCAACCTATTAGTCGAGGGTTGATCAGGTGTTTTACCTGCCAGTAGAGGGAACCACCATTCTTATTTAGGGCACCTGTCAGTAGAGGGTGACTCTTTAGTGTCTTTAGCTATGGCACAGTACTGATACCCTTCCAACTAGGGTAACAGGTTGGACCCCAAATCTATTTATAAAAGGGACATATCGGTTAGATGATTACCTCTCACAGTCTCAGTTTCAGTATGTAGAATAGAGCTCAATTCAGTTCTATAGAATCAGGACTGTTAGATGCAGTCAATCAGTATAAGTAATCTCAAAGTATCTATTACTTAATATCAGAACTCAATACTTAGCTTTAGAAAAGCTCAATTACATTATACATATATGCACAGTATTACATACTTAGTATTTACAGCAGTTTTAGATTATCCATGTACTCTAATGCTTAATTACTCTATTATCATTTCAGTAAGTTATTATTCATGCATATGAACCCTTACATTCAGCCTTACCTTATTTAGTATACCAGTACATTCCACGTACTAATACATACTCTTTCTTGGCAATATGATGTCTCATATCATTGGTTCGAACGCTCATGTTCGTGGTCGTATATTGATAGATTCAGACTGAATTAGCAATTTCAATTCAGTAGTAAGTCATTAGCCATCGACGATATTATTTTATTTTATTATTATAGTAGATTCAGTATTTCAGTAGTCAGAGTTAGTTGGGGGCTTGTCCCATCAACTCCGTTTCTAGATAGTTCAGTTAGTGGCTTTTAGAACTAGACTTTTTGACAGCTTATAGTTTTATAGATATTAGCACAGATGTTATATTTTATCACTGTTTCACTTTTGAACCTTATGACATTTCAACCTATTTTTCTGCATTATTACAGTATCAATTTTTCAGTGCCCACAGCAGATATCAGTCATGGGTTAGCTTGTGGCCCTTCGGGGTCGTAAGCACCATGTAGCCTCTGGGGTACAGACTTGGGTCATTACACCAAGCTAGCCCATGGTCAATCATAACACTAAGAATATTGAAGAGGTAACAAAATACTACGTCGAAGATAAACTAAACTGATAATAAATAATGAAAGAATCAATAATGATTAAGAACATCAAAACTAGAATTGTTTGGCGAAAACCTAACATGCAGAAAATCTAAACATTTGTTTGTCGATCTAAAAGCCTTTAACTGATGTGATTTGTTGGGAAAAGACCCTAACTAAATCCAACTGACTAACTAATAAATCTTTCTCAAATGATGATGACTCTTCAAATACTGTTGTAGATACGAAAATGAGTTAAACTCGATTTGGATGCTGAGCATTGGAACCTATATTATTAGACAATGTATGCGATCAATACTTTGAATGTACTGAGTATGTGAGATGGAAAAACTAACTAATATAAGTTGAATGTGAATTCATGAAAAATAGTAAACTGAATGCAAGACCAAGTATAAACATGTACTAAATGAAAACTGATTAATTGAGTACAAGGTCATGCATATTCTAAAAATTGAACATATATTAAAACATAACCTAAGGATTATGGGATCTAACAATAACCAACATACCCTAATCTAAGAAAACTGAGGTCCAACTATAACCCCGATTGGAAAGGTGTTCAGTACCTTGCAAAGGGTACAAATAACGACTAGTGTGGATCTACAAAACTTATGTCCCAAAGGACTAGTATGTCAGGCCTCAAATGACAGGGGACCTCTACAACCTATGGTGGAGCTATCATTTTAAAAGTTAGGGACTTCTATTAAAGGTATATAGCCTAAATGATGGGAGATCCTTCATCCCTGCATTTAATCAGAGCTAAGTATTACTCCTAACTAAATTACACTAAATACTTAATTTCTCTTTATGATTACATTCAAAAAATATCAACATTAGATAATCTGAAGTGCTCAAGAATAGGTAAACTGATATATGCATGAGTCCCTAGGTAACAGATGTTTATAATCCACCAGCTCTTACTAATGCATCTAAGCATAATAATAATCAAAGCTGACCATAATAGAAAGTTCCATAAATAAATCCCAAAAACCAATAATATAACAATATAAAGAGATATCATGGTTTTGAATATGGAAAGATACTTAAACTTATGGGGAAACGCATATTCATGGTTGAGTTAAGAATTAAACTGAGGAATTATAGAACTCGTTCTTTTCATGGAACCCTAACTTAGAAGGTTGAATTAAACTTGAGGGTTGAGGAAAACTTTAGGACTCAATGGGTGGAAATAAACTATTTATGAAACCCATATACCTGGATATAAATTTCTTGAAGAACTCCTTGGAATTTGTGCTTGAAGTTGAGGAACCCTAATCTTGTCTTTGGAGAAGAATAATCACTTATTTTCATGTTTGAAGGTAAGGGTAAGATAACTTTTTAGATAATTAAGGATTTAGGGAATTTAGGCTTTTATTTAGGCCTTGGGAAAGCATAAACGATGTAGTTTTTGGTCTTAAAAGATGGGAAAAGACCATAAAACCCTTTTTAAAATATGCAAAAATTTCTAAGAAATAATCATAATGGCTCAAGTGATGACTCATTGGGTCTGATCACGAGTCATGGCCTGAGGACCTAATCCTTGGTCCTTACTATTGTGACAATGACTCCTCTTCTGGTGATTTGTTTAAGGGGCCTATTTCTTGGTCCCTTCCTATTATGATGATTTTTCACCACGACTTGTTATGTCTGACAATGAGTTGTTTCCTAGGTTGTTATCACTGATAGTTTGACAGTTTCTTGGTCAATTTCAATAACTTTTTTCTACAATATCATATTAAGGCAAGACTGATGGCATTAGAGAGCTAATTACATAGACTTTGTTTTGATGGGTCTAGATCTTAAAAACATGGGGTATTATAATATCTCGCCCTTAGAATCATTCATCCCCAAGTGAAACTGACTAAGCTGAAGTACTAGGGGGAAGCTGAAATGCCCTCACTGAATTTCTATGAGTTAAACAATGACCTTAATGACTAGATAACTAAACCTATAACTAATATATAGACTTAAGCAAACTCCTTAATGCATGATATGCCATTAAAACAGCTGGATGACCTGAGATATAAAAGAAATAATCAATTAATTTAGGGAAATGTTACCTCTAGTGGGACTGAGTTTGAGAAGAAAAGATGGGGGTACTTGGTCATCATATATACCTCCACTTCCCAAGTCGCTCCTGACTTATTTCTCTATGGAACCTTTTCTAAAGTGATCTTTTTATTCTTCATCTTACGAATCTGACAATCAAGGATCTCAACTAGGATCTCTTCATAAGAGAGACTATCTTTCATACCCTCACTATCTAAACAAACAACTGATGCTGGGACACCAATGCATTTCTTCCCTAAGTAGACATGAAAGACTGGATACTCTGATGCTAAATCTACAGGAAATTCCAACTTATAAGCTACCTTACCATAATGGCTCAAAATCTTTTAAGGGCCAACATAGCGGAGACTGAGCTTTCCCTTCCTACAAAACCTCTTCACCCCTTTCTTGGGAGAACTCTTCAAGTAGATAAAGTCACCAATATCAAACCCAAGCTCCCATCTCATCACACCTGCATAATAATTTTGATGACTCTAAGAAGTTTTCAGCCTTTCTCAAGTCAGTTGAACCTTTTCCTTTGCCTCATGTACTGAGTATGGCCCTACCAAAGTGGCTTCACCAACCTTAAAACAACCAATAGGAGATCTACACCACCTACCATAAAGGGCTTCAAAAGAGGCCATCAGAATATTAGAGTGATAGTTATTATTATAAGCAAACTCAATAAACGAAAATGATCATCACAATTATCCTTGAAATCAAACACACATAATCTCAACATGTCTTCTAAGGTCTGGATGGTCCTTTTTACTAACCATCTATCTGTGGGTGAAAACTTAAACTTAGATAAACTTGGGTACCAAGAACCTTCTGAAAAGTCTTCTAAAATTGAGAGGTAAACTAGGTACCTCTACTAGAGATAATGCTAAAAGGAACCCCATAAAGTTTCACTAACTCCCTAAGATAAAGATTAGCATAATCTTTGAATAAATCTAAAGTGTTAACTTTCAAGAAGTGGGTTGACTTAGTTAATTAGTCCACAATAACCAAAATAGAATTATGTTGTACGAGTATGAGGCAACCCGGTAATGAAGTTCATATTCACCACTTCCCACTTCCACGTTGGAATAATGAATTTTTGAAGCCTACCACTAGGTCTCTAGTGCTCAACCTTAACCTACTAGCAACTCGAAAACATAGCCACTAATTCCACAATATCCTCTTTCATGCCATTTCACCAATGGACTTCTTGAAAATCATGGTACATCTTAGTGGATATAATAGCGAGAAACATGATCTTTTGCTAACATTAGTTGTATCAAATCATCCATATATGGAACACATAATCTGCCTAAATAGTGAAAAGCACCATTGTCACATCCCCAGACTACCCCTAGTCATAACACGGTGCTTAGAGTCACAAGTGACCCCAAGCTAACCTATGGCCTCGAAAACACTATTAATAACAACTGATTAAATATTCATAATGAAATACGGAACATCAACCAAAGCTTGAATTAAGTATGACTAACTAAAACCATACTAAAATTATAAATATCTATCTGAAGCCTCTACTCATAAGGAGTTGATGTGAAAATCCCCTAACTAACTCCAACTAACTAAATTAAAATAGACTGAAAGGAAAGTAAATGACTTATAACTATTCCTTGGATGATGAGGACTCACCATAATTACTACTGCGTGGCACGAGAAGGAGTAAGAGTGATATAGGTACTGAGCATCCAAACCTATATTATGTGACAATATAGTTCAAAGTATATGTTCAATACTTTGAATGTACTTAATATGCAACATGGGAAACTAACTAGCACAAACTGAACATGGATGCATGTAAACATGATAATTTGGATGCAAGGCCAAGCATAATAACATGTACAAAATAAAGTTGTATATCTGAATGCAAAGTCATGTAAATTATGAAAATAAAACATGAACTAAATCATAAACGAAGGACTGCTAGAGCTAACTACAATCTACATACCCATATTTGTGCAAAACTGGGGTCCGACCTATAACCCTAGTTGGAAGGGTGTCAGTACCTTTCAAAGGGTACCAACATTGGCTGTCTTGGATCTACTAAACTGATATACTGAAGGATGAGGGTGTCAAGCCTAAACTAACAAGTAACCCCTTATAACCTATGATGACGCCATAGTTTTTGGACTTAGGGACTGCCACTAACAAACTCAAGCCTAATTGGCGGGTGAGCCTCCGTCTCTGCGTTCACTCGGTGCTAAGTACTACTCCTAACTGAATGAGACTAAAGTATAAACAGATACATAAACTAATAATTGATATGCTTATGTCATTGTATTCTATACATAAAAATGCATGTATAGATTTGAAGTACTCAATAACATGTAAACTAATATAAATAACTAAATTCCTATGTATTAGGTGTTAATAAGCCACCAACTCTACACATGATGACATTAACTAATATTAAGAAAAAATTTACAATTTAAAACCCATAAACTAAACAACATGTCATAATAAGAGAATTCATAGTTTTGAACATGGAAGATGATATTTCAATTGGAAAAATACGTATCCATGGTTTTATTTCAAAGGAGTTTAAAGAAAACTCATACTTGACCTAGAACTCAACTTGCAGGGAAAATATGCTTGAGAATTGAGGTATTTTAGGAATCAATGAGTGGAATGAACCCATTGATGACATCCTACATACCTAAAGGTGGATACCATAGGAAATCGGTTGGAGCTTGTTCTTGAATTTGTAGAACCCTAGTTGTCTTTGGGAGAAAAGAAAAATCACCCCTTGTGTTTGTTGTGGATGGAATTAAGACTTTATGGTGAATTTGGGGCTTTTGGTATTTTATAAAACTCTTGGGGAAGCCCAAAACGACAAACGTTTGGGTTTAAAAGAGTGGGAAAAGACATAAAAGCTCTTTTAAAAAACCATGCAGGAATTTCTGCGAAGTAGTCAACACAACTAACATAACAACTTGTTATGGCTGGTCACGAGTCACAGTCTAAGTCATAACCTAAGGACATAAAAGAAAACTGAGTTTATGATCTGACTGGACTAGGACTGGGACTGAGATTGTAGCTAAGATGGTTATTGAGACTGTAACCATAACTAATACTGTAACTGTGATTGAATACTGGTTCTTGATAACTGAGGGTTTGACTAGTACTGAAGTTTTGAATTTTTATGGCTAAATAACTAGTAACTGAAGGCCATGGTTCTGCAGTACTATCTGAGTCCTTTACTGTATACTGATTACTAAATGACGTTGTAACTGAGCGCTGAGTGATGGAACATCAACACCACAGATTCACCGGCACAGATTCCCTGAGGGGTCTAAACTGTGGATACGCGTGACATAGTCTAAATTTCTAATTGATCATTAGGAGTGTAGCATAAGTGATGATCTGCAGTACCTGAGTCTGGAATTTCTGTGTTTGTGGGACATGATTCGTAACACTGAGTGAACTAGTATTCCTCATACTAGGAACTTGAAACACAAACGATTCTATGAAAAGTATGAATATAAGTTGGGTTCACGGAATTGTGACATGATGTATGCATAAGTATCCTGACTATTGAAGTACAAAACATCATATTGGGATAGGAATGGGTCAGGAATCATCTTTCCTTAGTGATTTCCTACCCATATTGGTATTATTATGAGAACCTAAAGGCCTGTCTTTCTGAGGGACCATAATTGGACAATTCCTATATACCTGTCGGGCTATGATAGACTGACCCGCTGGGTGGCAAGTGAGAAAGGTCCCATTAATATCTGGTCTGACCTTAAAGTTGACTGGTATGTAAAGAGTTATAAAAAAAAATCTTCTGAATCTGAAGAAGTGTAAACATGTAAATGAGAGATCTATAATATATCATTAACTAAGTCAGGAGAACTTTCCTGACCTTGTCAGGATTGAAGTGTAAAGAGTTTGTTTAGGCTTTGCCTACTGATAGTGCTACAATTGGAACCCTGCTAATATGGGCGACCGGACTGAGCTAAAGAATGAACATACTGAATTTGAGGACCGGGCTTAGGATAGTCTCAGACCTTGTGACCTGACTCACCACATCCAAAACACGCATTACCTCCCGCTCTACACATACCCTTATGATACTTACTATACTCTTCACAAAGTGGATTAGTAAAACTCCTGCTCTCACTACCCTAGGCTTTGGTGCCTAGCGCCCCATCTCTACAGTCATTTCAGAACTTTGGTACTGGGGTACTAAATGAAGAAGCTAACCGGGACTGAAAACTTCTGACTATGTTGAGAGTGGTTATCACCCTGCGACCCTGGCTGAGAAAAACTATAACTACCTATTATGGCTCTCTTATTCTCTCTTTTCTTCTTATTAAGTTTTTGCTCTTCAATCAGTTGTGCATGGACCATAAGTCTAGATATGTCCATCTCCTTAAACAACATCGCAGTCCTGCACTCCTTAACCACTCTACCTAAAACCCCAAACACAAACTTACTTATTCTAGATCTGTTGTCGGCTACTACATGGGGAGAATACCTGCTAACTAGGTGAACTTGAGGGAGTATTCTTTTACACTCATGCTACCTTGTCTATGATTGATGAACTCTAATGCTTTGTCTTCTTTCTTCTCTAGAGGAAGAATCTATCTAAGAAGGCCATAGCAAACTCCTCCCATTCTATGGATCCTACATCTGTACCCCTATCTACTTTCCACTGCTTAAATCACGTATAGGATACATCTTATAGTTGATAGGTGGCTAACTCGGCACTCTCATTGAAAGTCACTCCCATGATATCTGTGACTTTCTAAAACTGGTTAAGGAGCTCCTGTGGATCCTCTTTGACCTTTGAACCGGAGAATAGGGGAGGATTCATTCGGGTAAAGTCCCGAATCTTGGCTACAGCTAAATTAGCCACTGGGTTGGCCGGATTAATAGCTGGCCGTTCATTCTGAGTTGTCACTAGATTGACAAGAGTAATGAATGTAGTCCTAAATTTTGCATGAGAAACATATTCATCCAGGGGATCTGCCTGAACGGGCAGAGGTGCTGACTGGTTATTGGTTCTTCTTTTGCTAGCCCTTTTGGGAGGCATGTTCTATAAATGAAAAGAAGAGCGGATTAGACTAGGAGTTAAATTTGAGCTCATGCTCACTAGCACGACATGAATACTGAAAGAAGGGAATTATTCCTAAAATATCTCATAGCCTCCTATCCAAAAGTGTGGTGCAGAACTCACCCATGCACAAGACTTTACTCGTTGCGGCTTTTTAGACTTCCTAGGATACTATTGAACCTTAGGCTCTGATACCAAGTTTGTAACACCCCGAATCTGGTACACAGAATGCTACACAATGCTCATGACCCCAAAGAACCACAAGCTAACCCATGACTGATATCTATAATTGAGTACTGAATAATATAATGTAAATATGTGGAATATAAGTTATAAGGACATAAGTTTCAAAACTAAACTAATCCTAAATATAAAACAATGTCTGTAATGGGGTATAAGAATACCAAAAATTGAATAAATTGTCTGAAACATGTTGTTGTCTGAAAGCCTCTAAACTGTCTGAAAACTATGGAGTTGATGGGACATGTCCCCAACTAACTCCGAAGTACTAAAATAACAATGTAATAAAATAATCATGCTATCGTCGAATGATGAGGACTCACTATTAGTCTGGCTATTGAACGTCTAATCTACTAAGGATGCTTGGGTGCTCGTGCTTCTAAACCTATGGTATAAAATACCATAGCGCAAATGTGTTCATATGTACTGGTATGCAAGTGAGGTAAGCTGAATGCAAGGGTTCATATGCATGAACAATAATAACTGGCTGATGAATTGAACATGAGCGCGTGAGAAATACATGCGTGAATACATAAACTGGTACTAGGGTCGTGACAATACTGATGTACTGACATCAGAGTTTACTAATACTGGGATATTGAATAACTGAGTTTATTGATGATATAAATTACAGATTTTATAGGTAATTGATATCTGAGGTTACTTGTGTTATATCACTGATAACTGCTAACTTAGTATACTGATACTGAAAAACTATCTGAGTTCTTTACTGGACTGGGTGACTATATCTAACAGTCCTGAATCTGAAGAACTATCTGAGTTCTAAACTGAAATAAATGACTGTACCTGCCAGTCCTAATTCTGATGGAACTAGCTGAGTTTCGTACGGAGCTGAGCGACACATATTAACATAGTTTCATGAATCGACTAAACTTATAGATTTCAAGCCACACATTAACATAGTTTCATGAACAACACATACAGATTCTAGCTTGGAAATCATATCATCATAATGTCATGAACAAAATCAACCCACAACAAAATATTCACAATACATGATTTAAAACTTGATTCTTAAACTTCATGGATGGAAGGAACCCATGAATGAACACTATGCATACCTTAGTTCTTGATTCTACAATGATTGGCGGTGGAATTCCCTTGAATTTAGATCCCCAATTGAAAAACCTAACATGTTCTTGAGAGGATTTTGAGAGAAGTGACTATATTATGGTTGAATCAAGGCTTAATATCATATTTTAGAATTATGTAGGGGTGGGAAATTGACCCTTTTACCCTTAAAAATACGGATATTTAAAAGACTGAGAACTGAGCACCGACGTTATTAGCGACGCAGCGTATCATGGTAACAATGCCATAGTCAACGCGTCGCGCCATCATTGCGTCGAGCCTCAGTACTTTGACCCTTGTAACCTGCAACACTATTAGCCAATGAGATTGCCGATGCGGCACGCCAAGATCGCGTTGGTCCCCTATTTTGGGATTCCAAACTTGGTTAATTGAGTTCCAAAAAATCCGAAACTTGTCCGAAAACACCTATTGACCTTCTTAATCATGAATTAATGGAAATATAGACCATTTAAGAATTTTAAGATCGTGAAATGAGATTGCAAACTTTTGAAGGACAAAATAAACTAAGTCTGGAAATTTAGCTTGAATTTTCTAAGTATGGGACCCCCTTAAAAAGCATAAATTGATTGAATTAAGCTTAGGATTTTACGGGGTGTTACACTATCTTGTTTTTTCTTCACTTGGGCAACCAAGGAAGATTCCAAACTATTCTGAACCTATACACTAACTTTACCAAATCAACCAATCAAACTCCCAACCTAGAATGTTGTTGGACCTTGCAAGATATTTTCTTCTTTTCATCCTCAATTTGGACAACACTTTCCATAGACAATCTTCTAAAGGCATTGACCACAACATTTTCCGTACTCAGGTGTCACAAGATACTAATATCATGGTCTTTCAATAACTCTAATCACCTTCTCTGAAAAATATTTAGATCCTTTTGAATGAAAATATGTTAAACACTCTTTTGATTCATGAACACATCAATATAAACCCTTTAAAGATAATGCCTCCATATATTTAAGGAAAACACAATTGCTACCAACTCAAGATCATGAGTTAGGTAGTTCTTCTCATAAAGCTTGAGCTGCCTAGAGGCATATACTATTACTTTATCCCACTGCATAAATACACAACTAATACAAACTCTAGAAGCATCACAATATACTAATAAACCATTTGAACCCTCTAGTAGAATAAAAATTGGGGCAGAGGTAAGTCAAGTTATCAACTTATTGAAAATCTTCTAACTAGAATTAGACCACTGAAACTTGACTATCTTTCGATCTAGTTTGGATATAGGAAAAGCAATAAAGTAAAATCCTTTAACAAACCATCTGTAATAGCTGATGGAGAAAAAGTTCTAGGCCTGTTCCTTACTTTGGTATTTTGAGGATCAACTCTAATGCTTTCACCAAAAATGATATGACCAAGGAATGTTACTAATTTCAACCAAAATTCACACTTGCTAAACTTAGAAAATAACTTGTGATCTTTAAGAGTCTGAAAGACAATCCATAAATGATCTGCATGCTCACCCTCACTACAAGAGTAGATGAGGATGTCATTTATAAAAACTATGATGAACATGTCCAAATACTGCTTAAACACCCTGTTTATCAAGTCCATAAAAGCTACAGGAGAATTCATTAGTCCAAAATACATAACTACAAAATCATAGTGAGCACACCAAGTTTTGAAATTTATTTAAGGGATATCACAATCCCTAACTTTGAGTTGATGATAGCCGGATCTAAGTTCTATCTTAGAGAAATAATTAGCACCCTAAAGTTTGTCAAACAATTCATCAATCCTGGGGATGGGATAGTTATTTTTGATGGTGACTTTATTCAACGAACGGTAGTCGATGCACATTCTGAGAGAATTGTCTTTCTTGCGCACAAAAAGAACTGGAGCACCTCATGAAGAGACCCGAGGTCTGATTAAACCATTATTTAAGAGAGATCTCAATTTTTATTTCAATCCCATAAGCTCGGATGGACTCATTCTATTGGGTGGAATTGAAATAGGCTATTTATTCATAAGGTGATCTATTTCAAAAAGAATTTCCCTTTCGGGAGGAACTCCGAGAAGATCTTCAAAAAATACTTCCAAAAACTCATTCACTACTGAAACCGACTCAAGAGTTAAAATTTTGAACCTTGATTCCTTGACTCTAACAAGATGATAGATGCACCCCTTGGAAATTATTTTTCTTGCCTTAAGAAAGTAGATGGATCGGCCTATAGGCACTGAGGTACTACCCTTCCATTTTAAGACTGGCTCATTAGTATACTAAAACTAGACTACTCTATTTTTAGAATAAACTAATGCATAGCAAGAATAGAGCCAATCGATGCAAAAATAACTTCAAAATCAGTCATTTCTAACTTTACAATGTCGACAATTCTCTGGTATACTATGATTGGTAAATTTTTGTATACCTTTCTAGATATGACTGAACTACTGACTAGTGTATAAAATGAGGAGGGTTCTGCAAGGATTTCAGGGCTGACACCAAAATCTACTACTATATAGGTAGTCATGAAGGAATGTGTGGCTTTGGGATATAACAACGCATACACATACACATGAAAAACTTGTAACAGACCAGTAAACACATCATAAGAAGCCTCCTGATCCTATCATGTCTAAAGGCCATAAAGCCTATTTGATGTTATTTTCCATTAGCAATAAAGGTGGCACCCTGCTGAGTAGGACCACCTGATAGAATGGATGAAGAATTAGTTTGAATCTGTTGTCGATCATTTCTACCTCTCTCCATAACTAGTGAACACTCTCTTACTCTGTGTACTTTCTTTCCAAACCCAAAACAAATATCACTACAAGCCATACACTCTCTCTTGTGGTTCCTACCCCATCTCTTGCAGACTATGTTGGTACGACCACTACTTATGTACAGCTGGGACTTAGATCTTGGCGTCCTATCATAAGTATTTTGTATTAACTTAGGCACTATAGAATTGGCATAATATGGGGTGGGTGTTGAAAATTTTTGGCTGAACTGAGAGTGATTACTACTATTTAACCTCTCTGGAGAAAAATTAAAACTACCTATTTTGGCCCCCTTTATTTTCTCTTTCCTTCTCCTTTATCTTCTCCTCCTAAATCTGCTAAGCATGAACCATCAATATAGAGAGAGGTTTGTTTCCTTAACTAACATGGATATCCTACACTCCTTAACCATATTCTCAAAAACACCAAACACAAATTTATTCATTCGGGCCCTAGAGTTAGCTACCGTAGTCGGAGCATACCTTGCCAGCTGAGTAAACTTGATTAAATTCTTCTTCACACTCATGCTATTTGGCTTCAAGTTGATGAACTCTTGCACTTTGGCTTCACTCAAATCAAGTGGGAAGAACCTATCAAGAAAAGTAGTAAAAAATTCATCCCACTATACTGGCCGTGCACCTACACCCCTATCCTCCTTCCACAGCTTAACCTAGGTGTGAGCCACTCCTTACAATTGGTACACAGCCAAGTCAGCACTTTTAGTCAAAGTTACATCCATAATCTCAGTCACCTTCTGCACACTATCAAACAACTTCTGTGGATCCTCCTCAGGCTTTCACCCAAAGAACACCGAGCGATTCATTCGAGTAAAGACCCAGATTCTAGTTGCTGTCATATTCGCTGCTAGGTTGGATGGGGAAACAACTTCATAAAAATTATGAGCATCCATAGACTAGACTAGTTCTGTGAATACAACCCTAAATTCAGCATAGGAGACCTTCTTGTTTAGAGGGCCTTCCAAAGCTAGCTGGGGTGTTGGCTGATCCTTATTTTGCCTTTCATTAGCCCTTTTGGGAGGCATGTTTTTGTAAATAGCTAGATAATGAGTTAGAAGAAGAAACTTGAGATAGTTCACGCTCTATTTCATAACATAAATAGTGAAAAAAATGGAATTTCCATAGCTCTTCGCCCATAAGTGTGGCGTGTGTCACACCCATGAACAAGAATCTACTCAATACAAATTTTACACACCCTTGGACACTTTAAACCTTGCGCTCTGATAGCAAGATTTCCAAGACTCTAGACTACCCCCTAGTCACAATGTGGTGCGATGAGTTACAAGTGACCCCAAGCTAACCCATGGGTTGGAATACACTACAAATACTGAAAGATAATAACATTTTAGGTGGAAGCTGAATTGAAAAAACAACTAATGAAATAGTCATAATAAAATACAGAACATCAACCAAAGTTGGAAATAAGTGTGATAGTCTAAAACCATACTGAAAATCTAAATATCTATCTAAAATCCCCTACTCGTAAGGAGTTGATGAGACAATCCCCCAACTAACTCTAACTGATTGAAGTAAAATAAACCAAAAGGAAAGTAGATGACTGATACCTAGTGCTCAGATAATGAGGAATCACCACAAACACTACTGAGTGGCACGGGAACTAGCAAGAGCGATCTGGGTATTGGGTATCTAAACATATATAATGAGACAATATAGAACAAAATAGTATGCTATCAGTACTTTGAATGTACTGAGTATGCAGGATGGGAAACTAACTTGCATAAAATGAAAATGTATGCTTCTAAATATGATAATCAAGATGCATGAAAAAGAATAATAACATGTACTGAATAAAGCTATATATCTGAATGCAAGGTCATGAAAAATTTAAAACTCAAACATGAACTGAATCATAAATTGGGGACTTTGGGAGATAACTACAACTGACATACCCCAATCTGAGCACAACTGGGGTCTAACTTGTAACCTTAGTTGGAAGGGTGTCAGCACTTTTTCTAAGGGTACAAATACAGGCTGACATAGATCTCTAAACTGATGTGCCAAAGAACTAGGGTGTCAATCCTAAAGTGACGGGTGACCACTTATAACCTATAGTGGCACAATAGTTCTACACCTTAGGGACTGCTTCTAACAGTATCAAGCCTTACTGACGGGTGATCTACCATCCCTGTGTTCACTCGATACCAAGTACTACTCCTAACTGAATGACACTGAAGTATAAACTGGTATATTAATTGATAACTGACATGCTCAAGGCATGATATTCTATACATAACAATTCATGTATAAATCTAAAGTACTCAATTACATGTAAATTGATGTATATAACTAAATTCCTAGGTACCGGGTGTTCATAACCCAGCAGCTCTACATATGATTACATTAACTGATATTAAAAGGGAAATAACAATTTAAAACCCATAAAATCAACATTTCATGATAAGGGAATTTATGGTTTTGAACACGAAAGATGCTGTTTCTATTGGGAGAACACATATGTATGATTTTATTACAAAATAAACTAAAGAGTTTAAAGAAAACTCATATTTGACCTGGAACCAAACTTTAAGGGAAAATATGCTTCAGAATTGAGGTGTTTTTAGGGCTCAATGGTGGAAGGAACCCATTGATAAAATTCCATATACATGTAGGTGGATTTCTTGGGGAATTGCTTGGAACTTGTGCTTGTAATTGAAGAACCCTAGTAGCCTTTTAGGAGAAGAGAAAAATTACCCTTTTTATATGTTGTGGATGGAATTATGACTTGATGGTGGCTTTGAGGATTTTTTTCATTTATACCACCCTTAGGGAAACCCAAATGACAAGGGTTTGTGTTTAATAGAGTAGGAAAAGACTTAAACAGTCATCATGACTCGAGTAATGACTCGTTATGATAGTCATGAGCCGTAGTTTGAGTCGTGACATGAGGACCTGAGTTCTATGTTCCTTACGGTTATGAAAATTACTTCCCTCATAACGATTCACTAGGACTGATAATGAGTCGTTAGATGGAGTCATTATCAGGGACTTGTTTCCTTGATTTCTTTCTTACGTGACAACTAATCCACACAACAAATCATTATGTCTAATAACGAGTCGCGGGATGGACTCATTTTTGCTTGGCTAAGATCTGGGGAACCTCTACTGGTGTGACAACAACTATATCACAATGACTTTTTATGTCAGGTAATCGGTTGTTGCCAGAGTCATTATCACTGGCAATTTGATAGCTATTTTAGTAAACCTGGCATAATATTTTACCATGATATCAGATTAAAGTGAGATTGGTGGCATTGGAAACCTAATCCAATGGACTACCTCTATGTGGGTATAGATCTAGAAATATTAGGTTATTAAAACCATCTCCCCCTTTGGAGAAACCCTCAACTTTTTGAATCTAAATTACTTCATTCAACCTAAGAAAAATGGATCTTAATCTCGCTTTTTCTTTTCATCAACTACCAAAGAAGATTTTGAACCATTCTAAACCAAGATATTATCTTTGGTTTAATCAACTAACTGAACACCCAACATAGAAAACTGATGAGCCTCGTGAATTAACTCTTTCTTCTCATCTTCAACATGAGAAAAACTCTTCATAGACAATCTACTAAGGGTGTCGACCACTTCATTGGCCTTACCTGGGTGGTATAAGACGCTTATATAATAATCTTTCACCAACTCTAGCCACCTTTTGATAAAGATTTAGATCATTATGGCTAAACACATACTAAAGATTTTTGTGATCAGTGAACACATCAACATGAACCCCCTAAAGATAATGCCTCTAACTCTATAAGGCAAACACGGCTGCTGCCAACTCAAGATCATGAGACATTTAGTTCTTCTTATGATGGTTGAGTTATGTAGAAGCATATGCTATAACATTGTCCCACTACATCAACATACAATAAATACCAACTCTGAAAGTATCATAATAAACCATAAAACCATCTAATCCTCTAGTAGAGTCAAAACTAGAGTGGAGGTGAGTCGAATCTTCAAATCCTAAAAACTCTTCTCACAAGAATAGGACCACAAGAATTTGACTTTCTTTTGTGTCAGTCTAGACATTGAAGAAGCAATAGAGGAAATTCCTTCAACAAACCATCAGTAGTAACTAGCAAAACCTAAGAAACTCCTAATATCTGATTGAGAGATAGTCTAGGTCAGTTCCTTATTTCTTCAGACTTGTAAGGATCAACTCGAATTCCTTCACCAGAAATAATATTACAAAGGAATTCTACTAATTTCAACTAGATTTCACACTTGAGAAACTTAGAGAATAGATGGTGCTCTTTATGAGTTTGTAAGATAATCCATAAATGATCTACATGTTCACCCTCACTCCGAGAATAAATGAGAATGTCATCTATCAAGACTATAAAGAATGTGTCCAAGTACTTCTTAAATACCCTGTTCATCAAGTCCATAAAAGCTATAGGAGCATTCATTAGTCCAAGGCATAACGACAAATTCATAGTGAGCATACCGAGTTCAAAAAGTTATTTTCAGAATGTCATATCCTATGGTTCTAAGCTAATGCTATCCAAATTTGTGGTCTACCTTTGAAAAACAATTTGCACCCTAAAGTTGGTCGAATTAGTCATCAATTTTGGGGTAGATTACTTATTCTTGATGATGACTTTGTTCAACTGATAGTAGTCAATGCACATTCTGAGAAAATTATCTTTCTCACACATGAAAAGAACTGGATCACCCCATGGAGAGACACTAGGATTGATGAAACCCTAGTCTAGGAGATATTTTAATTGTTTTTTATATTCTTTAAACTTGGATAGATCCATTATATAAGGTGGAATAGAAATAGCCTGGGTATTTAGAAGGAGATCTATTTTGAAGTCAATTTCTCACTCGAGAGGAACTCCAGGAAGATCTTTAGGAAATATTTCTAGATATTCCTTTACTACAGGACTGACTCAATAGTCAGGATTCTGGACCTTGAGTCCTTGACTCAAACAAGATGATAGATACACTCTTTGGTGATCATTTTCTTAACCTTAAGGAAATATATAAACTGACCTATAGGCACTAAGGTACTACCCTTCCACTCTATGATTAGCTCATTTGGAAACTGAAATTGGACTACTCTATTACTATAATCAACTAAGGCATAGAAAGTATGAGTAAATCTATGCCATGCATAACATCAAAATCGCTCATGTCTACCAGGTCAAATAAAATAGCCTTATGGGATATTATGACTGGGTAATTTACGTATACTCGTTTGGCTATGATTGAGCTACCGACTGTTATAGAAATAGAACTAGGTTCTACAAAGATTTTACTGCTAACACTGAAATCTACTATAATATTGAGAGTCATGAAGGAAAGTTTAGCTTTGGGTCTAACAATTCATAAACATGAATGTGAAAAACTTGTAACGTATCATAACCACATAAACATAACCCTTTTGTTCTTGTCGGGCTTTAAGGGCATAAAACTTACCCTGACGCTGTCCACAGATTACACTATAAGTGGCACCCTGCGGAGTTAGGCGACTTACTGGAGCAGCTGAAGAATTTGATTATCTTTAAAGACAATCATTACTACCTCTCTGCCCAACTATCGAGAAATCTCTCACTTTGTGGATTGACTTGTCATACCAAAAAAAGCCTCACTAACTGCCATAAACTCATCCTTATGGTTTCTATCATATTTCTTGTAAGCTGGGTTTGTGCAAACACTATTTCACACTACCCTAAGACTTAGAGCCTAGCACTCTATCTTGAGTATCCTGTCTAAACTTTGATACTAGTGCACTAGCAGATGATAGGGCTATAGATAATGATTTCTAGAAGAACTGGGAGTAATTTTCACCATCTAACCTTTATGCAGAGAAATTAAAGCTACCAGTTTTAAACCTTTTATTCTTATTTTCCTTCTCCTTTATATTTTCCTCCTCTATTGATTGAGCATGGAACATTAGCCTTGAGATGTCTATCTCATTAATCAACATCGCCATCCTAGACTCCTTGACCATATCCTTACAAACACCTAATAGAAACTTGCTCATTCGAGCCCTAAATTCAGCAAACATAGTTGGGATATACCTTACCAACTTAGTAAACTTGATTGAGTACTCCTTCACACTTATATTGCCCTACTTTAGATTTATAAATTGATACGCCTTCTCTTCCCTTGACTCAAGTTGGAAGAACCTATCCAAAAATACAGTAACAAACTCATCCCACTCGAATGACCCTACATCTGCACCTCTATCCATTTTCCACTACTTGAACCAAGTGTGATCCACTCCTTGCAATTGGTAAGAAAGAAAGTCAACCCTCTAAATATAAGTGACACCTATGATCTCAGTCACCTTTTAAGCAGTAACCAAGAACTCCTGTGGATCCTTCATAGGGTTAGACCCAAAGAATACTGGGGATTTATCTGAGAGAAGTCCCAGATTCTAGTTATTGTTGTATTCACTGCTAGGTTGGTTGGGACAACAACCTACTTACTATTTTGAGCATTTATTGATTGATATAATGTTGTGAAAGCTGCCCTAAAGTCAGCATAAGAGACCTACTCATTCATAGGGTCTTTGGGAACTAACAATGGTGCTTGTTGATTTCGATTCCTCCATTGGTTTTCTTAGGAGGCACTTTCAGTAAACGGGTAGAGGATGAGTTGGAAGAGAATTTTTTTATAGAGTTCACACTCTTATTTTATGACATGAATTATGAAACAAGTAAGACTTTCCAAAAACATTTTGTAGCATCTCACTCATAAGTATGGCGCGTTTCACACCCATACATAAGACAATACCTAATGCAGCTTTGAGACACCCTAGGACACTTTAAACCTGCTGCTCTAATACCAAGATTGTAATGACTCGAGACTTCCTCTTAGTTGTAACACAGTTCTTAGAGTCGCAAGTGACCTCAAGCTAACCCATGGCCTGGCATAACACTAAGAATATTGAAGAGTTAACAAAATATTATACAGAAGATAAACTGAACTGATAAAAAATAAAGAAAGAATCACCAATGATTGAGAATATCACAACTAGGACTATCTGACAAAACCACACATGCTAAAAATTTAAACATCTATCTGTCTATATGAAAGCTGCTAACTGATGTGAGTTACTAGAACAAGCCTCTAACTAATTCCTACTATCTAAAACTAAGTAAAAGAAAAATACTAATAAATAGTCCTCAAATAATGAGGAATCACCAAACTTTGTTGTTGATACAAACACGTGCTAAACTCAATTTGGATGCTTAGCATTGAAACCTATATTTATAGGGAATATAGAGCAGGAAAGTATAAAATTGGTACTTTAAATATACTAAGTATGTGGAGACGGGAAAACTAACTAATATAAGTTGACCTGAATGCACGAAACATGGTAAACTGAATACAAGATCAAGTATAAAAATATACTCAATGAAAACTGATTAATTGAGTACAAGGTCGTGCATAATCTTTAAAATGAACATAAACTGAAGAATAAATTAAGGACTTTGGGAGTTAACAATAACCGGCATATCACAATATAAGAAAATCGGGGTCTAATATGTGATCTATTTGGAAAGGTGTTCAGCACCTTACCAAGGGTAAGGACACTAGCTAGCGTGGATCTACTAAACTGATGTCCTGAAGGACAAGGCTGTCAGGCCTCGACTAATAGGGGACCCCTTACAACCTATACCAGTGCCGTAGTTATGGAACTTAGGGACTTCTACAGGAGGTCTGAAGCCTAACTGGTAGGTAAGAGTCCATCCATGCATTCAATCGGTGCTAAGTATTACTCCCAACTAAATAACACTAAAACTGAATTGATCTTTATGATTACATTCGAAAAATATCAACATTGGATAATATGAAGTTCTCAAAAACATGTAAACTGATATATGCATGATTCTCTAGGTATCGGGAGTTTATTACCCACCAGCTCTAACTAATGCAACTATAATACTCCACAAGCTCCAAGATAAGTTTCCAACTATTCTTTATATGATTAAAGACACTAAAGAGATTAAGTCAGGCCATAATTAAGTGTCATGACCATTCACCTTGAGTGTGAAGTGTTTTCAATATGATCATCGTCATAGGAAATACTTGGAGCAAAGTTGAGTTGAAAGCATTTGAATTGATCGACTTTTTATATTAGATTCTACAAGGGTTAATTTTATACAAAAGTAACTACTAGAATATAACGATTCAGGTGGCTTACTATATATCAAATGAAAGACCTTCGAGTCTTCTTTCTAACACATCTGATTTGATCTTAATCTAATCTCAAAGTATAAATTTATTCTCATTTTACATGGGAGTGTCTATCTGCGAGAAGGTGCAGACTTGAGTGACGAGTTGTCAACTAAGTGATGAGCTATCAACTTAGTTGTCAACCTTAATTAGAGAAGACCCTAAATCACTTAGGAAAGGTGATGAACAATTTGATAAACCGTCAAGTAGTTGATAAGCTATCAACAAAGTCATCAACCTTAACCAGAAAGTGTCCAAGTCCAGCTAGAGGATGACGATGCTAGTTGATAAGCTATCAACTAAGTCGTCAACCTTAACTAGAAATTTCAGCTAGATGGTGACTACTAGGTTGATAAGTTATCAACTAGTTGATAAGCTATCAACTAAGTCTTCAACCTTAACCAGAAAGTCCAGCTAGAAGTTTTCGACTAGGTTGATAAGCTATCAACTAATTAACAAGCCGTCAACCTTGTTGTCAACTGAAAATTTTTTAAATTTTTGTTGGGTTTACTTAGGGGTATTTTGGTATTTTCCTCATATCAACCTCCTTTCCATGACTTAAACCCCCTAATACACGCTATTTTTCCCATTCAAAGTCAGTTTTTAAAGATCATTATTCTCTCCACTCTCAAGAACTAAAAGTAAGGGTTTCTTTAAAAAATTCACCTCCCAAGGCTCCAAATCCAAGTTCCCTTAAGGAAATCAAGAAATTCAGGTATGTGAGATCTTCATCAATGGGTTTCTTTTACTCATTAAGCCCCAAAGTCTTCCTAAATTTAATTCCATTTTTAATTTAGGGTTTCATAAAGAGTGTAAATTCCATGATCTCTCCGTGCAACTCTTGATTCCAACCATGAAATAGTATTTCCTCATTACTTTAAGTAATTTTCCATACTCTAACCATGACAAGTTGTTATATTGATGATATTTTTAGATTTTTGAGCTTATGTCATGAAATTTCTTATCATGTCATTAACTTGAAACTAAACCATGTGTACATGTTGTTCCTATAAGCTTAACATCACCCTAAACTCAGAATCATGAATTCTCTTAGTTTAGTAATATATTATGTTTTGGGATATTTAATCATGAAATTCCTTATAATATTCCAATGATGTTATTACATTTAATGTATGATTCAGTGCTAGCGAGTTATGAACACCCAGTAGCTAGATAGTAATGCATGTTATAAATTTCAAGTTACAAGTCATTCAGATCATGCTTGTGTTATAATACTCAGATTATTGTTATGTTGAGAATTTTTCAGTTTGAACCAAGATAAACTTTTTATCAGTACCATATAATATTAAATGAATAATAATACCAGTGTCATTCAGTTGGGAGTAATACTTAGCATTGAGCGAACACAGGGATGGAGGCTCCCATCAGTTAGGAATGAGTCATTAGTAGCAGTCCCTAAGTTCTAGACCTACGAAACTATCATAGACTTTCAAGGGTCCTCGCCAGTAGAGGCATGACACCCTTGTCCTTTGGGACATTAGATTAATGGATTCACATAGCTAGTGCTGGTACCCATGTCAAGGTATTGATACCCTTCCATCTGGGTTATAGGTTAGACCTCGATTAGCTCATATTGGAGCATGTCAGTTAAATACTAGCTCCCACAGTTTTAGTTCAGTATTCAGATTATATTAGTTTAGAGTTGCATGACAGAGTACCCATAATGTCAATATTCAGATATTCAGATCATATCAGTGCGTGTTATTACTTGGTCTTCCATTTATTCTAAATGTTCATACATGCATGCTTGATATCTATATGTAAATCAGTTACTACCTATATCGCATACTAGTATATTCAAAGTATTGACCGCATATTCTCTTTTCTGCTATGTTTTCTTATAACATAGGTTCGGATGGCTAGTTCCCCAGTCGTACTTAGATGGTTCTGGTATTACTCAACCGCAGCACTGGTGAGTCCTTATCACTCAAGCACTAGTCATATTATTTATTATAATTTCTAGTACTTTGTTTCATGCTATTTCAGTATTCAAAGTTAGTTGGGGATCTTTCCCAACAACTCATCATGTTTAGAGGCTTTCAGACAGTTAGACAGTTAGTTATGTTTTTCAGAGATTTGTTTCAAACTCATTTTGTTGTTAATTTTATTAATCTGATATTTTATTGAATGACTTGTGCATAGAATTTTGTTATTTTCTTTCAGTATTTACAAACTATGCTAGATCATAGATTAGATTGAGGTCACTTATGGCCTTAAGCACCGTGTCACGACAAGGGGGTAGTGTTGGGTCATGATAGTAACAAAGCATGATAATAATAAAAGGTGATCATAATAGGAAGTTCTATAAATAAAGCCCAATAACCCACAATATAACAATATAAAGGGATATCATGGTTTTTAATATGGAAGGAAGCTTTAACTTATGGGGAAACACATATCTATAGTTGAATCAAGTATTAAACTGAGGAATTATGGGACTCATTCTTTTCATGGAACCCTAACTTAAAAGGGAGAATTAAACTTGAGGGTTGAAGAAAACTTTGGGACTTAATGAATTGAAG
Source organism: Capsicum annuum (assembly GCF_002878395.1). Lineage (NCBI taxonomy): Eukaryota > Viridiplantae > Streptophyta > Magnoliopsida > Solanales > Solanaceae > Capsicum > Capsicum annuum. The sequence continues at coordinate 86,644,877 of NC_061120.1, read as the reverse complement.
GAACACATAGATGAAATCCCACATACCTGGGGATAAATTTCTTGAAGAACTTCTTGAAATTTGTGCTTGACTTTGAGGAACACTAATCTTGGCTTTGGAGAAGAATAATCATTTCTTTTCTTATTTGAAGGTAATGGTCAGATGAAATTTTGAGATCAAGAGGGATTTGGGGAATTTAGCCTTTAATTTCAACCTTGGAAAATCGTAAATGACATAGCTTTGGGCTTAAAAGAATAGGGAAAGACCAAAAAACCCTTTTTTAAAATATACAAAAATTTCTGAGAAATAGTCATGATGAATCAGGTGAGGACTTGTTGGGTCTGATAACGAGTCATGTCCTGAATCCTGACTTGAGGACCAAATCATCGGGTCCTTACTATTGTGACAATATCTCCTCTTATAATGACTCATATGGTCTGACATAATTCGTCCTGAAGGGTCTTTGACAAGGTGTTGTGTAATGCCCCAAAAATATACCATGGACATCACACGGTGCTGAAGACTACGAGTAGTCCCAACATAACCCTTTAAGACATCCAAACACCTTAAAACTCATAATAAAGAGTAAAATCAACATGCAAAATCTTGAAATAACTGAATAAGTGTCTTAACTAAAAATATTAACTTGGACAATCTTGAAAACCAAAACTTAAAATCTAAAAACAGAAAACCAGTTGGACAAGCCTTTACTTCTAACTAAAGAACCACTGGGACAAGCCCCGCTGACTCAAACCAAATAGAAAAATTAGTGACTAAACTACTACAAAAATAGCAAAGTCTGATATATAGGTCCTCAAACTATGAGGACTCACCAACGTCGGGATGTAGGTAGAGATGCTCGCGGTCAATCACGTTGCTAGAACAGAGCACCAGAACCTACACTATGAGAATATGTAGCACATAGACATATATATGGATCAGTACTCTTGGAATGTACTGAGCATGTGGGGGTAAATGCATAAGTAAAAATAATAACTCGATGTTCATATAAACTTGTAAAGAATGCATGCTAAGTGTAAATGACTCATCTTGAGCTTGAATAAAACAAAAGCTATAAAATCACGAACATGAATAATAGTGCATAATGACATATTTTGTAAGCCATAACACTTAGTTCTGTAAGCATTAATGCATGCTAAGTGTAAGTGACTCACCTTGATCTTGAATAAAGCTGAAAGCTGAAAAATCATAAAACATGAATAATAAAGCATACTGAATAAATTTTGTGAGCCACATAATTAGTTTCTAAAATCTTTACTTTTAATCTTTATAAGGGAGGTTTTTTAACCGACATAAATCATATGAGCTACCATGGATTCCAACGTCTTACCCACGTAGGGAAAAGATCACATTGGGGAAAGCCTTTCTTTCCTTGTCATCGGAATAGGACCTAATCTAAAGTGATCACTATCTGTAACTTCATCCATATTTGGAATAAGTGTAACCTAAGTTAGCTCGTAGTTCTGGGGCATGTGACATTAGATGCATACCCAACTCGATGCTAAATACTACTCCCTTATTACTTAGTGCTAATACTGTAGGAAATCCACCTTAAAACTAGCATAAGGGGTTATAATGAAAACCAGTTATGCTTTTCTTTATTGTAAGATATGTTCAAAATAACAATTATGGATTTCATATTTTAGCTGAGGATCAAAGATCAATTCTTGCTTTAAATCTGAATATAGCCTTTTCATAGAATGCTTAAAAGTATAATCTCATTGAAATTTCAATACTTAAAATTAGGGATTAAAACCCATGATTTAAGCTCATCTCAATTCATAACAAAACTTCATGCTAAATATGATTCTTGAAATACTTCAACAATAAAGAATCAAGATAATGTCATCTCATTCATAACATAAACCTTGTAAGTTAAAAACATAAACATAAGCACTGCTTGATATAATAAAAACTTTAAATTTCATGATAATCACATGATTCAAGGATACAGAAACTTGGGTATGAACCCTACTTCAAAACAAATAAATAAACTCTTAAAATCATGTAATTTTGGGAACAAGGGTGAAAGGATGCCATTGTTCATAACCCCACATACCTTAATAGACTTTATTTGATGTAGAAAGCTTGACTTGAAACCCTTAGAGATGATCTTGAAATCTTTTTATTGGAATTTTTTAATTAGGGAACTTAAATTCTTGCTTATCTTAGAGAAAATTTAATGGAGTTCTTGGTGTTCTTTAGAGGAGGTTAGGGTTTTCTTGGAGAGAGTGAGTGAATAATGGGGCAACAAATACTCCTTGGGGGTTTAATTTTATGTTTTGGATGAATTTGGGAGAGGGAAAATAAGCCAATTACCCTTAATCATATGGAAACAGAAGCTGGAAAAAATAAGGGGGTGCACGATGGAGAAAGTACTGCAGGCTATATCGCGGGCTCCCTTATCGGAGAAATTGAGCATGTTCCACGAGCATATCGCATTATGCTACTATATGGTGATCCAAACACACCTCTACGCTCATCCAAAAATTATAAAACTCACCCGGGAAGTATTATCATCGACACCAATCATGAATAAACTTAAAAATTAATGTTCCAAGGTTAGTAAGGTTGAAAATAAAATCATCGAAGTTTAGGAGCTTTAGAAATTACGAAGTCCTAACACTAAGTGAAATTTTCTAAGTCTTGGACCCCTTTAACATGCACTAATAAGCTGAGTTGAGCTAGGACCTTATAGGATCTTACAATATCTCCCCCTTGGGAATATTAGTCCTCAAATGCGATTGGTTAAGCTGGAAATACTAAGGGACTATGATTATGTACTAAACTTATATAACTTAAAGCATACTTACATGGATGAACGGATTCAAATGCATGATTATGACATAAAAATAATTATATAGAGTTGGATCTGGGAATGGAAAAGAGATAATCTAAGGAAAACGGTTACCTTAAGTTGAATCTGAGTTTGCGGAGAAGAGATGAGGGTACTTGCTTCATATATCTGTTTTTGCTTCCTAAGTAGCTCCCTCAACGAACTGATTCCGCCAAAGGACTTTGACCAAGGGAACTTCTTTGTTCCTTAGTCGATGAATCTGGAGATCAAGGATCTCAACCGAGATTTCTTCATAAGAAAGGCTATCCTTAACCTCCATATCCCCCAACAAAACTACAACAACTAAATCTCCAATACATTTCTTCAATAGGGAAACATGGAATACTGGATGCACGGATGATAACTCTGTAGGTATCTTAAGCTCATATGCTACCTTCCCAACACGACTCAAGATCCTATAGGGGCCAACATATCGAAGACTGAGCTTCTTCTTTTTTCCAAAACTCTTCACCCCCTTCATGGGAGAAATCTTCAAATAAAGTAAGTCACCAACCTCAAACTCAAGATCTCTTCTCCCTATATCTACATTCGATTTCTATTGACTCTGGGTTGTTTTCAACCTCTATCAAATTAGGTAAACTTTATCCATAGCTTCAAACACTACATCTAGTCCTATCAACATGGCCTCACCTACTTCAAACTAATCAATAGGTGATCGACATCTCCACCAATAAAGAACCTCAAATAGGGCCATCTGAATACTAAAATGGTAACTATTGTTATAGGCACATTTGATCAAAGGAAAGTGGCCATCCCAACTTTCTTTAATGTCAAGAACACACACCCTCAACATATTTTCTAGGGTTTGGATGGTCTATTCTGCCTTACCATCAGTATGAGGGTGAAAAGCTTAACTAAGATGAACTTAGGTACAAAGACCCTTCTAAAAGGCTTTCTAAAAGTAGGAGGTAAACTAAGTACCCCTATCTGAAATGATGGAAAAAGAACTCCATCCAATATGATCTACTTTCTAATTTAAAGTTTGGCATAGTCCTCGGCTAAATAGGAAGTATGAACTAACAAGAAATGGGTTGTTTTGGTCATTCTATCTACAATCACTCAAATTGAATCATGATGACAATGCAAATGAGACAAACCCATCATAAAATCTATATTCACCTCTTCCAACTTCCAAGTGGGAATGCTAAAATCCTGCAAAGTGACACCAGCCCTTTGGTGCTCTACCTTAACCTTCTAGTAATTAGAACACTTAGCGACAAACTCTGTAATATCTTTCTTCATATAACTTCACCAAAAGACTTCCCACAAATCATGGTACATCTTAGTGGCTCCTGGGTGAATAGAGTAACGCGCACCATGCCCTTCTGCCAAAATCCACTGCCTCAAACCATTAATACACGACACATATAGACAACCCAGATATAGCAACACACCATATCCCCATTGGGAGAAAACCTCTACTTTCTGGTCTCTAACTGACTCCTTTAGCTTAACCATACTAGAGTCCTTATTTTACTTCTCCTTCATCTCAAAAACTAACAAAGATTCTGAAATATTATGAACTCAAACACTACCCTTGGCTAAATCAACCAACCGAACACCTAATCCAAACTTCCTGAACTAATTCCTTATCATTCTCCATATGAGCAACACTACCTATACACAATCTAGTAAGGGTGTTTCGCATAATATTGGCCTTGCTCGAATGATACAAAGCACTTGTATCGTAATCTTTCAACAATTCCAACCACTTTATTTGATGAAGATTCAAATCTTTCTGTGGAAATACATACTGCAAGCTTTTGTGATTCGTGAACATATCAATATGCACCCCATAAAGATAATGTCTCCAAATTTTCAAGGCAAAACAACAGCAACTAACTCAAGATCATGGGTAGGATGGTTCTTTCCATGGGGTTTAAGTTGTCTAGAAGAATAGGCTACAACCTTACCCCTTTTCATAAAAACACAAAACAGGCAAACTCTAGAAGCATCACAGTAAATAATGAATCCATCTGACCCATCTGATAGCATCAACACTGGGGATGAAGTGAGTCGAGTCTTCAACTCCTTAAAACACTTCTCATAAGAATCTGACCACTGAAAGTTCTAAGTCAATCTAGACATGGAGGACAAAATAGATGAAAACCCTTCAACATTGGTAATAGCCATCCAAACCCAAAAAACTCCTAATGTCTGATAGAAAGATAGGTCTAGGCCAGTTTCTCACTACTTCGGTCTTTTGAGGGTCAACTTTAATGCCATCATCGGAAATAATATAGCCAAGAAAAGCTACTGATCTTAGACAAAATTCATATTTCCTAAATTTGGTGAACAACTGATGATCTCTAAGAGTTTGCAACACAATCCTGAGATGGTCTGTCCGATCATTCTCACTATGCAAATAGACAAGGATATCATTGATAAATACTATGAAAAATGTGTCCAAGTATTACTTGAACGCTCTGATCATCAAGTCCATGAGGGTTGTTGGGGAGTTCGCTAGCCCGAAGGATATGACTAGGAATTCAAAGTGACCATAACGGGTTCTGAAAGCTGTCTTTAGGATATCACATTCCCTTACTCTAAACTGGTGATAGCCGGATCTGAGGTCTATCTTAAAGAAATAACTTGCACCCTGAAGTTGGTCGAATAAGTCATCAATCCTAGGAAGAGGATATTTGTTCTTGATTGTGACTTTATGCAACTGTCGGTAGTCGATGCACACTCGGAGAGAGTCTCTTTCTTATGCATGAACAAGACGGGAGTGCCCCATGGAGAAATACTGGGCCTTATGAAACCTTTATCAAAGAGTTATTTAAGTTGCTTTTTTAACTCTTTAAGCTCAGCCAGAGCCATACGATATGGAGAGATGGAGATGGTCTAAGTATAATAAAGAAGATCAATATCGAATTATATTTTTCTATCAGGAGGTACCCCTGGCAAATCTTTGGGAAATACCTCAGAAAACTCATTGACTACATGTAATGACTGAACTATTGGAGCTTCGAACTTAGTATCTTTCACTCAAACTAAATGATAAATGTACCCTTTTGATATCAACTTTTTGTCCTTAAGATAAGATATAAAATGACTTTAGGAGATACAGAATTACCTTCCCACTCAAAAATTGGCTCATCAGGAAACTGAAACTTCACTACTTGAGTGAGATAATCTATAGATGCATAACAGGAATGGAGCCAATCTATACCCAGATAATGTCAAAATTGACCATTTGTAACTCTATTCGGTCTGCTAGTATAATCTTATAGAGGACAGTAATAGGACACTTCTTATAGACCCATCTGGCAATAACTGACTCACTCACAGGGGTGGAAACTATGAAGGGCTTAGAGAGCCTTTCAAGAGCTATCATAAATTTACCTCAACCAATGGAGTCATATAAAATAGATTTGACCCTAGGTCAAATAACACATATACATCAAGATGAAAGACATGAATCATACCAGTAACAACATCTGGTGAACTTTCTTGTTCCTGTCAGAATGGTTAAGAATAGAACAGATTTTGGCACTGACCGCCAGCGGTACTTGATGGTGCGCCCTGAGGAGGAACTGGACAACTTAGTAGAGCTGGTGTGCTAGTAGCCTGAGTCTGGGGCCGAACATTCCTACTTCTCTACTTCGAATAAGGATATTTTTTTATGTCGCAAACCCAACTTTCCATATCCATAACAACCCCTTCTTTCTATTAAACACTCACTGAGATGGTTTTTTTCATATTTTACACATGTCAGATAACTGGTCTTCCACTCCCACTATTCTAAGACCTAGAATAGAAGTTATACCCCACTGCTCCTACTTGGTACTAGGTGCAGAGGCACTAGCTGAAGATAGTGCTGACATAGATTAGTGACCTTAAAACTGTGAATGATTTCCCTCTTCAGACTTGGATAAAATACTCAAACTGACCAGTTGTAGCCCTCTTACTCCTCTTCTGTCTTTCCTTTAACTATTTTTCCTCAATCTGCTGAGCATGAATCATAAACCTAGCAATATCCATATCCTAAATAAGCATGGTAGTCCTACACTCTTTGACCATCAAATCCAACACTCCAATAACAAACTTACTCATACCAGATCTAGGGTCAGCTATCAACTCAAGAGCATACTTAGATAGTTGAGTGAACTTAAGGTAGTACTTCTTCACTGTCATCGATCCCTGCCTCAAGTTCATGAACTCCTAAACCTTAGATTCTCTCATCTTACGTAGAAAGAACTTGTCTAGAACTGCATCCTGAAACACCTACCAATTCATAGGAGCTACATTCTCACCTCTACCTTTCTTCCACATAACAAACCAATCAAAAGCAACATACTTCAGCGAATAGAATGCGAATTCTACACTCTGATCCTCAGTAACATGAATTATATAAGTGATCTTTCTCACGTCATCAATGAAGAGTTGGGGGTCTTCACCAACCTTTGACCCAAAGAACTCAGGTGGGTTCATTCTCATGAAGTCACGAATTCTAACTGCAGCTAAATCACTATTCTACTGAAGTGGGAATGTTTCCTAATGGTTTTTCAAAACATTGGTAGTCACAGCTTAGGCCAATGCCTGAAAAGCAATCCAAAATTTAGCATGAGACACTTTCTCATTCAGGGGATCGACAGGCGGTGGTGGTTGGTCACTATTTCTGCGGGCATTTGGTTCGGCGAGGATGCATATTCTATCACGTAAAAGCATGAGTTAAAGAAGATAGAGACAACTGTAAGCATGATAGATCATGAAAGAAAAGGATGATTCCTAACTCGTTATATAGCCTCTTGCTCATAAATATGGTGCGCTTCACATCCATGATCAAGACTCTACATAACGCGGCTTGTTTGACTCTCTAGGATTTCTTAACCTTAGGCTTTGATACCAAGTTTGTAACACCCTAAAAATATACCATGGATGTCACACGGTGCTCAAGACTACGAGTAGTCCCAAGCTAATTTAAGCCTTCTAACAACTTTAAAACTCATAACAAAGAGTAAACTCAACATACGAAACCTTGAAATAACTGAATAAGTGGCTTAACTAAAAATCTTAACTTGGAGAATTTTAAAAACCAACACTTTAAATCTAAAAATAGAAAACTAGTCGAACAAGCATCTACTTCTAAGTAGAGACCCACTGGGACAAGCCCCAGTTAACTCGAACCAAACAGAAAGTTGAGTGACCAAAATACTTTAGAAATAGAAAATTCTAATAAATGGGTCCTTAAACTATGAGGACTCATCAATATTGGGATGTAGGTAGAGATGCTCGCTGTCAATCACGCTGTTGGAACTGAGTACCAGAACCTACATTATGAGACAACGTAGCACATAGACATATATATGGATCAGTACTTTTGGAATGTATGGAGTATGTAGGGGTAAATACATAAGTAAAAACAATAACTCGATGTTCATTTAAAATTGTAAAGAATGCTTGTTAAGTGTAAATGACTCACCTTGACTTGAATAAAACAAAAGTTGTAAAATCATAAACATGAATAATAATGCATAATGACAAACTTTGTGAGTCATAACACTTAGTATTGTAAGCATTAATGCATGCTAAGTGTAAGTAACTCACCTTGAGCTTGAATAAAACTGAAAGCTGAAAAATCATAAAACATGAATAATAAAGCATACTAAATAAACTTTGTGAGCCACACACTTAGTTTCTAATAGCTTTACTCTTAATCTTTCTTAAGGAGGTTCTTCTAACCGACACAAACCATGTGGCTACCATGGAGTCCAATGTCTTATCCGCATAGGGAAAAGCACACGTTGGGGAAAGCCTTCCTACCATTGCCATTCGGAATAGGACCTAATCTAAAGTGATCACTATCTGTAACTTCATCCATAATGGGAATAAGATTAACCTTTGTTGGCTCGTAGTTCTGGGGCATGTAACATTAGACACATACCCAACTCGATGCTAAATACTACTTCCTTATTACTTAGTTCTCATACTATATAAAATTCACCTTAAAACTAGCATAGAGGCTTATAATGAAAACCAATTATGCTTCTCTTTCCGGTAAGGTGTGCTCAAAATAAAAATTATGGATTTCATATCTTAGCTGAGGATCAAAGATCAATTCTTGCTTTAAATCTGTTTATAAGTTTGTCACAGAATGCTTACAAGCATAATCTTATTGAAATTTTAATACTTAAACTTAGGGCTTAAAACTCATGCTTGAAACTCTTGTTAATTCATAACAAAACTTCATGCTAAATATGATTCTTGAAATACTTCAACAATAAAGAATGAAGATAATGCCATCTCATTCATAACATAAACCTTATAAGTTAAAAACATAAACATAAGAACTTCTTGGCATACTAAAAGCTTTTAATTTCATGATAATCATATGTTTCAAGAATATAGAAACTTAAGTATGAAACCTACTTCAAACAAGTAAATAATCTCTTAAAATCATGCAATTTTGGGCACAAAGGTGAAAGGATACCCTTTTTCATAAACCCAAATACCTTAATAGACTTGATTTGATATAGAAAGCTTGACTTGAAAGCCTTAGAGATGATCTTGAAAGCTTTTTCTTGGAATTTTTGAATTAGGGAACTTAAATTCTTGCTTATCTTGGAGAAAATTTAATGGAGTTTTTGGTATTCTTGAGGGGAAGTTAGGGTATTCTTGGAGAGAATGAGTGAATAATAAAGCATCTAATGATCCTTGGGGTCGTTAATCTTATGTTTTGGATGGATTTGGGTGAGGAAAAATTACCTAATTGCCCTTAAATATGCAAAAATAGAAGCTGGAAAAATAAATGGGTACGCGATGGAGAGAGCGCCACGGGCTATATTGCGGGTTCCCTTATCAATAAAATGGAGTGCCCGTCGCGGGCATATCGCGGGATGCTACTATTTTTGTGATCCAAACACACCTCTACACTCGTCTGAAAATTCTGAAACTCACTCGAGATGTACTATTATCAACCTCGATCGTAAATCAACTTAAAAATTAACTTTTCGAGGTTGGTAAGATTGAAAATAAAATCATCAAAGTTTAGTAGCTGTATAAATGACTATGTCCCAAAACTTAGTGAAATTTTCTAAGTCTTGGACCCCTTTAACATACATTAGTAAGCTGAGTTTAACTAGGACCTTACGGGGTTTTACTTGCTAATTTCTTGGTCCCTTACTATTGTGATGATGATTCTTCAACACGACTCATTATGTCTTACAATGAGTCATTGCCTGGGTCGCTGTGACTGGCAGTTTGACTGTTCCTTAGTTAATTTGCTATAAATTTTTACTATGACGTTGGATTAAGGTGAGACTGTTGTGTTGGAAAGCTAATTACAAAAAAACTTAGGGTATTACATATTAGGAGCCCTAAATATTTGTATTTGAGGAGGAATATTGATTTGAAATTGACCCTAGTTTAAAATTTGCTCAAAACTAAATCGGTAATAACATTTTTAGCTTAACTTTGTGCTAGGGATATTGTATGACCTTAAAACATATCAAATAATCCCCCCATACTAAAGAATTACTCCTAACACTTTTGACGAATGAGAAGCATATGCCTTTTACAAAGATATTTTAGAAATAATGAAACTAGTGGTTATAATAGATACCAATTTACCATTCGTTCACCTCTAAATGTGCATTGTTTAAGAGAAGCACGAGGTCAGGAATTAGAAAGACATTATTTTCAAAGTTGGTTACAGAATGCCCTTCTTACCCACTCATTATCGTTTATCAACTGGACCTCTCCAAATCGCCCTTGACCTTCCCCAAAAAGTGTTTTTCAAATAATGAAATATTTTGGAAACTTTTTTTTGATAAAAAATTGATTTACCCCCCTATAGAGACCTACGTCGCTATAACAACCCTGTAATAGCAGAATTTTTCCTCTTTGAAGCATATCGCTATAGCCACATGGACATAGCTATAGCAACATGGGTGAGGCAAAATGTCTAATTTTCTTTTAAACTCTCCTTTTTCTTACCATACCTTAAATCCAAGACATGTCAAGCTAACCTCTTTACCTCAAGATTAATATCAGGAGTTCTACTCGCTCGAATTCGATTCCAAATAGTCTTATAGATTTATTATCATCTTATATAACATTAAATGAATCTAAGCATTGTTATATGTACCCAATCTATTTCCAGCTTATCCTAGACCATATATGTCACTTAAATTTCATCCAAGACAAACCTAGCCTGAAAATTTTAACTCGCAAACCGAGGAAAATCTTAACTCAAATTTTTGTATGCTTGACTTTTTCGTTATCCCACAAGGACAACGATATGCCTTTAGCCCTACAACTAGCTTAAGGTTAGCCAAATTACCGACTCATCATAGCTAAATCACTCAAGGGGGAGTTACAAATAATAATTATTATCATGACCGACAAGAGGGATATGAAAATTAAAGAATGCATCTAAAAACCCCACTCACTCAACCAACCCTACAACTAAGGATCATCGATCATAACCAAGCCATCTCATTGTAAGGATACTAACAATTTAATTGTCATTCTCAAGAAATACTATTAACTGATAGCTATTGTCATAGATTAATCATATGAGCAATGTCAAACAAAATTAGCCAACGACAAGTCATTTTATTAATCATAACATGGTTGACTATTTCTACCAGTAGACAATCATAATTATTGTTTTACAACTAAAAAGGCACTTGGTCCCACCATAATATCGTGATTTCCTTATCAACTACACATTATCATTACAATGCAAGTAGCTACACAATTAACAACAAAAACTACTAAGTCAAATAAAATCTAATGTTCAAATATATATGTTACTTCAAATAGACAACATCTACTACTTCAAACATTTAACTTTCATGCCAATGGCTATCATATCAACCCTTTCATTTGCCTAATTGAAAATACTATTATCAATTAAACCTTCAAGTTATCACAAAATTCAAAAATCAAAATAAATTTTTCATATGTCACAATCATTAATTACCACAAAAAAAATTTACCATAATTTTTGTTATCAAGCAACAATAGCCCTTTCTCCATGACATATATTCACATACCAATTGTTGGAAACAAGAGTTTCCACTATTTTATACTATTTTTCCCTTATCATTTCAAATGATAAGGTCATTCCAGTATTTAGCTTATCGTTTTTCATTTAAATCACATAAAAATAGTTTTTTGCAACCATTAACACATAACCAAGCTATGACCTTTCACAATTAAAGAAAATTACATTACTTCTACCAACTATTATTTAAAGAAGTACCACGACAATAAATTTATGCACCAATTAAAACTTTTATGTTACTACAAATAAGACAAGCAACAATCATAGTCAAATTCTATCACACACCACATAACACATTGCAACTTGCAACCTTCACCTATCATAGATTCAGAGTTAATCAAGCAATTATAAATCACAAATACATCTTTTATTACACCAAAATGTTACAACCAACCAAATTCATCATATTTCATATGACAGTTATAAATTTTATCCTGTATAAATAGATGCTAATTAGAAACAACTATGTTCCCATTGTGAACTCCTCGATATATCAATTCGATTCGACTATATTTCAATTTAAAATTTATATATACCAATTAGAATCAGGATATATTGATTGGATTCAGTCCACACAAGCAACTATACAAACTGTAGGAGATGAAACAAAGAAGTGCAACAATTTCCTAGAAAGCCTCATAGATTTCAGAAGATTAGGTGTGGATATCAACACACCAATTCAAAGGATTCTAATCGGTGTTTTATCTTATATTGGGAGACTAATATCCAAGTCTCAATTACCAAATTTTCATGACTATAATTATAGGATAGTAAGGACACCTACTCTAATCCACCTATATAGGAGAACCTCATTCACACTTTAAGAATTTATGGGATGTCTTACATAAATTTTAAAAAATACCAATTATTATTACTATAGAATTTACAAATATTAAATGCAGAATGAAAACTTCTCCAAAGACCTAGTCTAAACAGACACAAGACCTTTTAAATTAAGAAAGATAAAACTAGACGCAACTTCCACCATGAACAAGAGGAGTAAAAGCTCTTAGAGATCATTATCCACGTCATTTGAAAAACATGAACAAATCCAGCAACAAGACTATAGCCCAAAAAGTGTATAGCAAAAGTAATATCAGTACAAACAATACATATTGGTAGATATCATCGAGAGACCAGTGTTAGATCATGTAAACAAAATATAGAAATCATAGAAAGGAAGCATGACGAATTATATACAATTCAATGCACGTCACTTTCATCCATTTGTGTTATCTATGAGTATTTTCCATTCTTATTTTCGTTGATCATTCACCCTCCCCAGACCCCCACTATGTGGGAATACACTAGATATGTTGTTGTTCTAGTCATTTGCTTATCACCAGTTGTTACTGTTAACACCTAATTTTCGTCCAAATCTAAATTTTAATATTTTGTAATGCTTAAATATTTCTTATGGGCTTAAATTAATTATTTTAATTTTCATATCATTTTAGTAATTCGTACTTTACAAAATTCAAAAACTATAAAAATAGAGCCAAAGTCTAGGATAAGTTCTATTTTTATTTTTATTTCATTTTTTCAGGTTCTATTCTAAAGAAAAGAAATTTGTACATATATTAATCTAATTTAGATTTTAATGAATATGTTAATAATTTAGTATTTTATTTTATTTTTGACTAGTTATTTACATTTGCAATACCTTTATTTTTATTAATATTTAATTATGTTATTAATATTATATTTAATATCCTTTTGCACACATAATAATATCAACATAAATTTATTCAAAATAATATTAAATTATTTAATCATAATCCTTAACACCCCGCTAATAAGCAACCATACCACTAACCCCTTTTATCCTCCATGTAACTTGTCTATGCTTATTTCAACCTCTCCACACTTCAACTCCCCCTCAACACTCCTATATTAATACAAAATACACAAACTTACGTAAGAAGGAGGATTGATAAAAACAATACTAGAAAAACGTAGAAAGAGGAAACAATGATTTCTCTTAGAAGTAAATGGATCGAGAGTTGATGTTTAAATTCTTGTTCAAGTTTTTGGTGACGATGTCTATGTTATTTCTTTGGTTAGTTTATCACACAGGTTTTATTCTATCTTAAACTTTATAAATTCTATTATGAACCCAAATCATGAACAAAGTTGTTAAATAATTTCATGTGCTATTTATTATGTGTGGTTGATTAATTATGTGAGCCTTTATTCTTGCCATAAGTTGTACTTTAAAATTATTGAGAACTTATTTATTTATATATATATATATATATATACATACGTACATACATACATTCATACATATGTATATATTACGTGAATTTGGAGTTTCTATTACATCGGATAGTGCCCATAATACATAGTGTTGAAACGTGGGGGTACAACACCACTAAGGGACTAGGTCCCTGTGGTGAGGAGTATACCAATAAATAGTGAACACACAAAAATGCAGAAATAAAAAATACAAAGATTTACGTGGAAACATCCTTGCTCGAGGGAGGAAAAATTATGACTTGCCCTCACAAGCTCTAACACTCCACTATAATCAAAATTCATCTTGATTACAAAATCCATTTGAACTTAAATCTAAGTTCTTCAAATTGTAATAACTCTACTATAATCATCTTTTGACAGCTATATCACTTGCACTCTTAATAACAATTAACTCTAATCGACACAACTTAAGCAACCCTACCTAAGAAACTCCACAACAATAAAGAAGTTTTACTCTTATAAATTTAGTATATCAGTTACAAAGCAAGACTCAAGAACCTTAAATAAAAGCAATAACATTTTAGAACATGAGCTTTGAGAGTTTTTGCCACTACAAAGAATTTCTTTGATTTGCAAAAATTATGGAGGAAGAAGAATCTTTTTGTATTTATAGTAGTGTAGAATTTAGGTATGAATTTTGATTAGACCAGGTGTCTAATCAGGTACGTTGTGCACCTGCATAGTTTATTGCACTAACGAACAAAATTATGCAGAGATATGACAGTTATGCCAGGGCAAGGTATGCAAGGGACCTGGTCCTCCAATGTCAAATAATCATAATCAAAATATAACAGAACAACTTTTACCCTTTTTGATGATGACAAAACATGTCCTCGGAGTATCAAAATTCATCCAGATTTAAAGAAAGAAACTGTATCTATACCAGCACATACCAGCACCAACATTCCCCCTATCAATGGCATCTTTTTATTCTCTCTGCATCACATACAGTGTGTGTTCTCCCTATCAATATTCCCTCTGTCGTCATCAGCAGTCCTACACATCACATATATTACTCATAGTACCAAGTCCCTACCACATGGTGAATTAGTTATCCCCTTTTGGCATCATACAAAATTAAGAACGGTATACTAAGAGAGTAAATTTGCACAAATTGATTAACTCATGGCCAATGTGGAAATACTAACATGAATGAGCCACTATATAGAAAAAAAAAGATAGTTGATAGACACAGATAAGGATTCCATTCATTAAAAATAACAAGTACTACACAATGCAAGTAAAATAAACATAGAATTCTTAAGTCAAAAGCCACTTGAAATAATAAATAAAACTAACATAGGGTTTCAATAAACACGAGGGGTTTTAGGTTGAAGGAAGTTTAGGCATGAGAGACTTGAGCAACATCTCCATTTTACCACTCTCTACAATATGATCATTCAATGGATACTTGTGAGGTCCTTAACTTCTGTGTTCAACCCTCAAACCCCCTCAATGATTGTTGAGACCTTAGTATAGAGTTTTGTATTTTCTACTACAAGTTATTCAACAACACCTGGTCCCTTAGAGGCAAGCTACCCATTTTGCATCTTCAAGTGTAGAATCTCTGCATCCTTAGCAGCCAACCCAACCCTCATCTCCTCTACTTTTTTACTCAATTTTTCCTAGGCTGATAGTAACTCTAACACTTGGTACATGGTCCTACCTTTTCGTCTACACATTTAATCTTAATTAGTGTTGTCAGAGTGAACATCTATTTTACTATTCTAGGAGTTCCCTTTGCACTTACAACCCCAAAGTGATCAAACACTATTAAAGAAATATCCATAAGGCATACCATGTTTTTCCTCCTTCATATGACTAACCTTATAATGTGCTCCAGCATTAAGGCAAGTAGACTAATTAGTTCAAATTTGTTAAGGCATTTCATCACATACAAATCCATAGCAGATGTTATTATCCTCTTCTCAGATCTAGGTAGTACTACCTTGTTGACAAACTCAAACACCAGTTTAAACTTAATTTTGAGAAATTTCCTTCTTACACCAGCCACAGATGTTCCTCTACCTTTGATGCATCCACTATGAACTCCTTTGAGGGTTGTTGTTTTGAGAAAGTCGTCACACCAACAATGGAAACATCTAGAATTTTCTCAAGTATTTATTCATCCAATTTTAATTTTTTCCCTTGAACCAAGGAAGTCAAACTCAGATCTAGGCAGTACTACGTTGCTGACAAACTCAAATACCAGTTTAAACTCACTTTTGGGAATTTCTTTCTCGCACCAACCATAGATGTTCCTTATACCTTTGATGCATCCACCATAAAATCCATTGAGTATTGTTTTTTTGAGAATATCGTCACACCAACAATGGGAACATTTAGAATTTTCCCAAGTATTTCTTCATCCAATTTTAATTTTTCCCCTTGAACCAAGGAAGTTAATCCCATCCCATCACCTGAGAACCTTATAGTATAGTAAACCAACCTCAATTTCTCTTCAAAGATAGAGGGAACTGGTTCCTCTAGGAGATGTAACGATCCTTGATGTCTAAAATACTCAACTAAATCCACCATGCAAGGTTTCTCAAAAATTCTCAAGTCAAAGACCCTCCTAGTCAATACCTTCCAAGTTCTCAGAATCTCAATTCTTGATTCTCTACTCACACTCTTCTCTAATTACTCCACCTTTCTTATTTTAAAACCATTGTTAGGTTCTACTTCAGTCATTTTTCTCTTCTTGGGATAAGGTCACATAATACCTTTCTTTTTTTCACAGCAATATATTTTATTTTTATTCTAGTTGGAATCCTAGACTTTGAATGAGAGGACCTGGTCCTTCCTTAATGTTAAGCTTCATCTCCTTCTCCAACATCTACTATGTATACATTTGAATCCTCAATCGCAGACACTTTATTCAACCTTCTTCTCTTAATAGTTGTTGACTTATTTTCCTTCATATCATCCCCCAATAATTTCTTCTTAGTAACCCTTATGTAGTAAGTTCTAGTAACCTTTACTCTAGTCTCAATCACTTTATCATTTCCCTTACCACCCCTTTATTTCTGCACTAAACACCTCAAAAATTGGTTATCCTCATCAGTCTTCCTTTTTCATTTGGGGGTGAAATAAATGCCCCACCAAATTTATCAGTACATAAAGAGTCTTCAATAAAATGACTCTATGTGTGGATAAAAGTATACGTGTAGTTTACTTATAGAGGAGTAGCCTATATATACAGCTTCATCACTTTTGGAATCAAATTTCCCAAACTCATGTTTCCAATTATTTAGAACAAAATATTTGCACCCAAAGGATTTGAAATACTCAAGTTTAGGCCTTTTGTTGAGCATAAGTTCATATGGTGTTTTGTTCAGCAAAAAGTTTATCAGACATCTATTGGTCACATAACAAGTAGTATTGACATCTTCAGCCCAAAAAGTTTTTGTAAGGCCACTATCAATCAGCATAGTACTGATAATTTTTATGAGAGTCTTGTTCTTTCTTTCAACTACTCCATTTTGCTGAGGAGTTCTAGGAGCAGAAAAATTATGATTGATGCCATATCCAACACAAAATCCTTCAACTTAGGTGTTTTCAAATACAGTTCTATGATTTAATCTGAATCTTGTAACTATGCAGTTCAACTTTCTTTGAATTTACTTGGCAAAGATCACTAGAACATCATAAGTTTTATCCTTAATTCTTAAGAACATTGTCTAGGTGAATCTGGAATAGTCATCAACAATAACAAACATATATTTTTTCCAACCTCTACTTTGGACTTGAATTGATCCACATAGATCCATATGTAATAATTCAAGGGGTCTAGAGGTGCTTCCCTGCTTCTTTTGCTTAAAGTAAGATATAGTTTGTTTTTCATTAACACATACATCATAAACCTTGTTGTCTGAAAACTACAGCTTCGGAACACCACAGATCAGGTCCTTTGAGATCAAGTTGTTCAGTAAAAAGGAACTTACATATCCCATCCTTCTGTGCTACAGATTAGCACTTTCACCTTGATCACTTAAGAAGTTCAAATCACAGTTAGCTACAGAGTCTAAATTAGCACCACATATGTTCTTGCACCTTTTAGCTTTGAGAAAGACATTTTCAAACTTGAAATTTGACACAGTGCATCTATCAGATAGGAACTTCACCTTATTTTCTTTATCACAGATTTGAGACAAAATTAGAAGACTATATTTTAAACCATCCACATAATAAACAACCTCAATAGCATGATTTAAGGATTTCTCTACATTTTTTATACTATGAATATAACCCTTTTTTAATTCCAAAAAAGACACCTCCTCGTTGAAATGCCTTCAGTGAGAGAGAGTTGTCAGCTCTTCTAGTCATACACTTACAGAATCCACCATCCATGAACCTACTTTTACTGTCTTTTCTTCCTCTTACCTACATACATAGGTCATTTATTATATATGGGAACCTACTTGAGTCTGAGTTCCCAAAAGAAAGACAAGAGAGTGATCACTTCTTTCTTATTTCAAATAGGCAATTTGCTAATCTTAAAATTTGTTAATGAATTAGATCCCTTGTGGAAGGCCTGCTTCAGTTTAACATATTTATCCATGTTTATTCTAACTCTAAGACACCCCTGGCATTTTTCCTTCAAGTGACCATTCTTTCCACAGTAAGTGCATACAGGATTATTGATATTATTTTTAGAAACAAAAACATATTTTCCTTGGAATTTAGTGGATATTGTACTGACACTCAAGAACTCTACCATTATTGATCCCCTGACTAGTTATATTAGAAAGGATCTGTGAAGATGTCCATTTTAGAAATTTGTTGAGATCTTTTTTTTAGACAGTCTAGGTCCCTTTCTAGTTC
This sequence comes from Capsicum annuum, assembly GCF_002878395.1. Lineage (NCBI taxonomy): Eukaryota > Viridiplantae > Streptophyta > Magnoliopsida > Solanales > Solanaceae > Capsicum > Capsicum annuum. The sequence continues at coordinate 86,625,924 of NC_061120.1, read as the reverse complement.
TTCATTCTAATGAAAAGTAGTCATAAGAAATTTGTAAGAATTCTTCAGATCTTCTTCAAGATAAATCTGAAGCTTTAAAGCCTTCTTTTTGCCTTCAGATTCGGCAATCTTTATTAGTTGATCTATCAAATCTTTGTTTTTAGATTTTAGTTTTAAAGACTGTTCTTCAACTTTAGACAACTGAATGATTTAGGCAATTTTTTCATGTTCTATATTTTCTACCTTATATTCAAATAAATCCCTTTCGGCAGTAAGTTCACACATAAAATCAAGTAATATATTTTCTAGTGTTTTTAATTTTCTTATGGGGATAATCATTTAAGATCTACTTAATATCAAAAAGAGTTACCTCATTCTCCTATTCATCATCTGATTTTGCCAGGAGAGAAAAAAAGAGTTGTGGGAGGCTTCACTATCTTCCACAACTGACATAGAGGCATGCTCAGTCTTTTCAAATTCATCAGAGTCACTAGAGGTATCTCCCAGATAGTCAAGGGCTTGTTTCACTGCACAATCTGCAACAACCTTTCTTCTTGACTTATGAGGAACCTATTCCTTCTTTTTTTTTTGTCTCCGCCTGACTTTAGGTACTCTTGATAGTCTATTTTTTTAAGAGGACAATATTTAATGAACCCAAGTTTCCCATATTTGTGATAGAATTCAACACTAGCTCCCTTTTTGTTGTTGCTTCATTTTCTCTGAAACTGATCACTTTTCTTCATTGCCTTTGCAATCTTCTTAGCCAAGTATGCCGCATCAGTATTATCTTCACTAGATTCAGACTTTGAGACTTTTGGTGCAAGTGACTTTTCCTTGTTAGTCTCCTTCTTTTCTTGACCCTGTTGTTTCTTTAATTTATGAGTCTTTAAATTTCCAATCAGTTCATCTATAGTAAGTGTATTCTGTTTCTGTCCTCAGTAATATCATCAACTTTTCTTTTTCAACACTTGGGAAAAACTCCTAGGATTTTCCTCACATGTTTATATAGAGGAATAACCTCTCCTAGATAGTGCAACTCATTAGTGATTGAGGTAAACCTTGTATGCATTTATTGAATAGTTTCTCCTCATTTCTGGGAGAAGGCTTCTTATTGAGTGGTAAACATATCCACTTTGGACTTTTTCACATCAATTCTTTACTCATAAGTTATTCTCAGACAATCCCAAATTTCATTGGCATTTTAACAGACAAAAATTTGATTATATTCGTCAGGTCCTATTCCACATAAAATTTTTTGCCTTGAAATTCTTTTTAACTTTCTTACGATCTTCATCATCATATTCTCCCCTTGTATTGACAATCATTCCAGTGATGTCTCCTTCTTTGACTTCATTTATTGGCAAATGAGGACCATCAAGTATCGCATACATCAATTCACTGTCCTCAGCCATGATAAAGTCATACATCCTAATTTTTCCCCATCCATAGTATTTCTCATTAAAGCAGGGTGGTCGAGTAATAGATTGTCCTTCCTCCAGATTAGGTGGTGCAACCATGATCAAGAAATCACTCTAGGTGTTATCTTTTTAAAGTTTTCTTGCTCTGATACGAATTGTTAAAATGTGGGGGGTACACCACCGCGAAGGGACTAAGCCCCTAAGGTGAGGAGTATACCAGTAAATAGTGAACACACAAAAATGCAGAAAATAAAAGAACACAAAAATTTACGTAAAAACCTCCTTGCTCATGGATGAAAAAATCACAGCTTGCCCTCATAAGCTCTCAAACTCCACTATAATTAAAACTCATCTTTATTATAGACTCCATTAGAACTTAACTCTAAGTTCTTCAAGTTGTAATAACTCTAAGACAATCACCTCCTGACAGCTCTGTCACTTGCACTCTCAATATTGATTAACTCTAATCGAGAAACTTAGGTAACACTATCTAAGAAACTCTACAACAATAAAGAAGTTGTACTCTTATATTCTGAGTAATAAATTACAAAGTGAGACTCAAGAACCCTAACTAAAAGCACTAACAATTTAGAACATGAGCTTTGAGAGTTTTTGCCACTACCAAGATTTTCTCTTATTTACAAAAACTATAAAGGAAGAAGCATCATTTTGTATTTCTGTAGTGTAGAATTTAAATATGAATTTTTATTGGATGAGATTTCAAATCAGGTAAGTTGTGAATTTGCACAGTTTGTTGCACTAGAGGACAAAACTGTGCAGAGATGGAATAGTTGTATTAGAGCAAGGTATGCAAGGGACCTGATCCTCCAATATCAACTAATCATCGTCAAAACGTTAGATAATACATAGGATAAAAAATAGAAGGAAAAAAGAGGAAATATATATTGTGAGAAGTAAGGAACAGAGAACAAAGTTATTATTATTTTAAAAAAAAGGACTGACAAGAGGGGAACACAATACACACACCATACCATGCACACACACTTAGAAAAAAGAAAATGGGAGCAACAAAGATTTTTTAAAAAAACAAAGAAAAAATCACGCACAAGAAAAGGAGAACAGAGTTTTACAACGTGGAAAGAAAATTGAGGTGGTCGAGGCTTCCATGGGGTTTTTGGTCCACTCACAAATTAATCGTGAGCCTTCATTTTAAAGGTCCATTTTTATCTTGTACTCGATAAACTTTCTATGCTTTCAAATAAATTCTTATCCAGTGAATCCAACGTATTATTTGCTTTTGCTATGTTGGTCAAAATTTATTTGATAAGTCTTCTTTTCAATGAATTAATTTAGTCTAATGCTAAATGGGCTTATAAATAATTTATTAAATTAGTTGATTCTACTTTGTGGTCCTTCAAATCTATGTGTGCGATTTTATAATATTTAATTCAATTTTTCTTAATATTTTATTTGATGTATTCGTTAAAAATTTGCATCACTTTTATAATATTTATCGTACAAACTGTGTGATAAACAAATGAAAATTTATTATGAATGAAGTTGTATTTTATTCTTGAGATTTCCATTACTTTGTTATCTAGTTGGACCATTAAGTGTACAATTAGGCCGGCAATAATAATAGACAAATATAATAGGCTTAAGAAATATAAAATTATGTGTACATTTACTTCCTTTTCATTTTCACTTATCTACTATTTCAAAAATACTTTATTACTTTTATTTGACATTTTTAATGTATCAAAATAATAATAATAATATTTATTTGTTCCATATTTTACTTTGGTATTAATTAAACTTAATACAAAACATTAATAAATAGAAAATAGTATGGTAAATGATACATGGATTTACATGTGTACATTGGGAACAATTTTGGGACAATCAATTTTCTAAACAATGGACGTACTAAGTTATTTGCCTCACACATCTCATTCGTTTTGAAATGAGTAGTGGTATCTTATTTTTTCTTTATTTTAAAATAAATACGTTTTCATATAATCATAAAGATATTAATCACGTTGTTTCAATTTTTAAAATCAAGTAAAGAGAGTTATACATAATAAAGTAACTACTAAATTACTTTTTTAAAAAAATTTATCAAGGTTAATTAGTAAAAAATACATCTTACTTTCTAGAAAAAGTCATTAAAAATTTGTGGCCCAAAATAATTCATATATATGTGTGCATAAATTATTCTAAAAAAAAATCAAACTATACCGCATAAATTGTCATTAACTAACAAGAAAAACCTTTCACATAAATTGAGATTAAAAAAAATAACATATTTATGAATGAAGTAGGGTAAAAAAGTTTAAGTTGTTTTGTCTTGTACTCTCATTTTGTTGTTTGTTTGAAATTGAAATAAAAGAGGCATAAAATACTGTATTATGATATTAAAAAGTATAATATCATAAAAATAGACCAACACTACATTAAAATATTAAAAAAAATATTTTCAAGGTATTAATAATATGTAGTTTTTTAAGACGTGTGTCTAAGTTAATACAATCACTTCTTTAGAAAATGAGAGAATGATTCGCAAGAGAATGAATTTAATTGAATATATTGAAGTTGATCATGTGTGTGGTTACGCTTCTTGAGTAACTTTTGTAATTACAAGTGTATGTGTGGTTACGCTCCTCAGCAGAAAACATAAGTCACAATTTCTCTCATAATCCTTAGGTGAATAAAGCAACTAGTCAAATACAATTTATCAAAAAATTATATTGATTTAAGCTAGACATAAGTCATTAAAAAGATCATGCTAGAATCACGGGACTCAATGGATGGCTCACATATTTTCCTTGATCAATAAAATTTCTTAATTTTAGTTCCTGTATCAAAAAGGAGTCATTTTCTTTTAACTAGGGATTCAATAAAGTGTCTTGGAACACCCAAACTCAATCTCAAGTGGAAGCTCGGTAAATAATTTTTTTTCAAATCATCACTTTAATTGAAAAATCCTGTTTTCTCTAAAATTAGCTTATAACGGGGGTTGGTAAATGACTATCTTCTCTAAACTCCATTTGTGAAATTACATTATTCTTTTTCTTTGTTTTTGTTATTGTTATTGTTATTGTTATAGTTGTTATTCTTTTTGTTACACCATGATTACTGACTATGATATACTAGTCATCCTTAGAAAAGTATATATTGATTGAATGTTTTAAATTTTTTACAAAATAATACTTTCATTTACAAAAAACTTCTTGATATTGATATACGTTCAATTCACTAAAAGACACATGTAAACTGTACGTCATTGAATCATTAAAAAGATAACATAATTATCAAGTTGAATATGTGTGTCAGTCGTATTTACAAAATCTGAATAGGTTCAATTCTCATCAATATGGGCTTGTATTTCCCCCCTTCAAGTTTAGTGTAACACATTACAAACAAATTGTAATATTAATTATCGCATTTTTAAAGTCTAAAATAATCATACTAATTTTAATGAGATATATGGGTAATTATTTAGGGAATTTACTCGATATATGGGCAACACACGTATTCAGAACTAGTATATACATATATATTAAGCCTTACTAGATGTAACAACCTGCTATATAAAATTTTTTTCTTTTATGTGTTTTAACCAATTTTTTCTGCTCTGTAGTTGTTGAATACTCATTATGAAGTGTGGGGATGGTTGACACGGTTTTAATATTTTCAAGAAGGTTTTGAGAGAGTTTGAGACTCTTAGGGACTTTAAAGCCATTGTTTTAACATCAGTCAATATTTCATGTTTTGAGTGCCAGATGGTGATTTGAAAAGTTTCATTAGATCCAAAAGTCAATTTTTGATTAGATACCATTTGTAGGGGGGGTGCGCGGATTTAATAGGTAAAATAGATTTAGTAGGTTTCTAGTGAATCTATTTTTATTTGTGCGTGGATATTTTTTAAATTTTGTTTCAGTATCTTTTAATGATTTACTTTTTTCGTAAGATATATTCATTAATTATTTTATCCTGTAGTAATTGCAGGGTTACAAATTTCTGTATAATAATTTATCCTATCTGTACTATAATGTATATCTAATTCTAGATTTTCAATGTTATTTATTATCTTGTGTTGTTCTTCTCGTAGTGAGTTTTCTAAATTATATAAACTATCACATGTACTTTTATCTAAATTTTCTAAGGTTTTTTCTATCCATACTAATTTTTCTTTTAGGTTTTCCATTGTTTTTCTAATTCGGTTTCTATAATTAATTTCATTATTTAGATTTTCTTAATTTTCTCTAGTTTTTCTAATATATTCTAACATTTTTTAATCTGAATAATATCCTTCTGGGTAAATTTCTTCGTATAACTGTTCTAGACAATTTGTAGTTTCAATTTCGTAGTCTATTACTTTTTCTAATATTATTTTCTTAATATCTATAATTTCTATGTTTTTTAGTATATATAAGATTAAAACTTTAAGATAATCTAAATGATCTATCTTTTAAAATTGGTTTTATTATAATATTTTGTAGTTGTTTGCTCTAGCCTTAATAGTTTTTGCATATTTTTATTAAGAAATCCTATGTATTTTATATCTTTATTTTCCATGTATTTGTCTATATTTATTTTTATCTGTTTTTCTAGTAACTGTATGTTTCTTATATCTTTTTCTAAAAATTTTATGTAATTTATCATCGTAAATATTTATAAGAGTAGTTAGGTAGATATGGTATATAATTTACTCTAGTCATGTAGTATTTACCAAAAGCTTTTTCTAATATGATTTTTCTTATATCTCTAAGTGCATACAAAATAAGTATTTTGAATTTATCTACCATCACATCAGATAAATTATCATTCATTTTCATAAAATTGCTTTTTTCAAAATATTCCCTTCAACCATGTACATAACAAAATATGGTCATCTTAGCTTACTATATACTAGATTATTCTTAAATAATATGTTCTTTCGTCACTATTAACATGGTAATCCGGATACTTTTTTCCTTAAACAGCGCCTCTACTCTGGTTACTCCCCGCCACGGCTTCTTGCCTCATTGGTTCACCTTTAGGATGGCATAGTCCTTAGGGATTTTTCTCCGTTTCCACTTTGTTAATAAACTTCTTAACATATTATTCTTCGAATAATTCTACTATAAAGTAACTAATATGAATTTATTTTATCATATCATGATTGTTGGGAATTATGAATTTAGCTATTCATTATCATAAATAGATATACCTGTTCGTGTAGCTTTGATATTTCTGAAGTTTGTTGCTCCATAGCTTTTTCCATTGAAATATGTTTATCTAATTAACTGAGTAAAGTATTTGTTAATGAGTGGAGAGAAAAGTTGTTTCAACGCATGAAGGCTTGCTTTTGCAATGCCTTCTGCCTTCTTCATTTATAGAACGAAAATTTACAAACTTTCTTTACACATGTTAAAACTAAAATAAAGAAAGAAGAAAAAAGTCAAATAAAGGGGCCTATGGCCTATCCTATTTTCCTATTACTTACGTAAAAGTCCAATAATCTAATTAATGTACAATAACTTAATCAAGACTTTTGTACAATAATATACAATAATTCAGACTTTGTACAGTATCTTGTCTCCGTTGATTTTGTCGTATCTGCTCCATTATTGCTCCTTATCTTATCTTTTCAGCTGGCATTTTGTCTTCTTTATTCTAGATGTACCTCTGGAATAATATTATCTTCTCCATTGCACCTCGAACATTGGTGGTCTGGATATTTGTGTCCAATTATTTTACAGTATCTTGTTAACAGTCCGTCTGAAATAAATCCTTTTTTATTGCTCTTGCGGTAGATTGTTTTTCTGGGTTGAGTAGCGTCATTATCCATTGTCTTACATCTTCCATATCTGCTTGTCGTAGCTCTTTTGAATTTGAGTAAATCATTTGATGATCTCTCGAATAGTAGCTCCATATTGGGTTTCCATTAGTATAATTATTTGCTAATTCTTGAATGATCGTAGCTAGTCCAATAAGTCGTTTATTTGCATAAAAATCTGGTATCTCAATTCTGGGTATCTCCGATTGTTGCGTAATATCTTCTGGTATAATCATATCTCTTGTTAGTCCTATCTTTACAACTTGTATAACTGATTTTATTTCATCATATAATATCTCTGCTGGTGCAGTATAACACTTTATATAAAATAAATTTCCTTTTGTTATTCTTTTGTAGGTGGTGAATATCTTGTATAATTCTTCCATAGCTGTTAGCTCTTCTCCGTCTTGGGTATATATGGTATTTAGTAGTCCATAGTCAAAACAGGTTTTAACTAGGCTTGGGTTAGTTTTGGATAGTGCAATTAGTTTATTATATCCTTGTAATTTTTGGGTTATATAATTGGTATTTGGTTCTTTGATGTCTGTAGCTCTGGGATTATGGTTTAGAAAGGTTTGTACTCTGTATATATTTTCTATGTATTTCTGGGCGGTGTAGTTGTATACTTTTTTATCTTGGTTTAGGCTATCTCGGTATGTGCTAACTTGTGGGGGTATGAATAAATGGTCTTTTTGTGTTTTTGGTGTAAATGGTTTTTCAAATATTTTATTCATATTTACATTCTGGTATCTTGGTCTATTAACTCCTTTGCTTGTACCTGCAGAAGTAGATTGATAAATGTTATGGGTTTTATGGAGTGTCCCAACGTCTCCTTCTAGCTCTGGATTTTTAATGTCTTCCGATCGACATAGCTCTGCACACTGCTGAGTTAGCTGATTTGTAGATATAGACTTCAGTTTATCTTCATTAGTCTTTAGCTTTTCTATCTCATTACCCATACTGTCCATTTTCATTGAAAGCGTAGTTAGGGTGTTAAGTATTTTTTCTAGAGTATCTTCCTCTACTATTTCAGTCTGTGTAGCTTTGTCTTGATATGTAATCTGCAATAACATTTTTGTTAGTACTGATCACTTCAATTGTAAATGTGAAATTTAATATATTTAAAACTAGTCTCCGAATCTCTTTTGTTGTAACTGAATTTTGTATTTTCTTTGTTAACCACCAGCGTACCTGTGTATTATCTGTTCGTACAATAAATTTGTTATATACAATATATGGCTCAAATGCTAATAAACATTTATATAATGAACATAATTCTTTCCTATTTATTTCCCATTTTGTTTCTGTCTCGTTGAACGTACCTGAGTAGTATCTACAATGGTGTTCTATTTTTTCTGCTTCATATCGATATTTAAGTACTCCTCCGTAACTATATTCACTAGCATCTGCTTCTACTATATATATAAATTTTCTATTTTCATCTGGAAATTGTAATTTTGCTAATTCTCTACAAAGTAATTTTATTTTTTGAACTTGTTTTTTATCTTTTTCATCATAGTTATATTCTATATTCTTTTTTAATTTTTTCTGTAGTGGTTTTAAAGTTTCTGCTAATTTTGAAATATATTCTCTTACTTGGTTTACTAGTCCTAAAAATGATTGTAATTTCTTTTTTGTATCTAATTCTTCTTTCGAATTTATTATTTTTTGTACTATATGTTGTTGCATTTTTACTCCACTTTTATCTATTTATATTCCTAAAAATTCTATCTGATTTTTCATAATTTCAGCTTTCTTTTTGCTTAGACTTATTCCCAATTTTTCTATTATATCTGTAAACTGTTCTAATAATTTTAAATGTTCTTCTTTGGTTTTTGTATATAATAATATATCATCTATGTATACTATACAATTAGATAATTGTTTAAAATAATTATCCATAAAATGTTGATATCTACCTGGTGCATTTTTATATCCAAATGGTAACACGTTCCATTCATAAAATCCTTGTGGTACCGTAAATGCGGTTAATTCTTTAGATTCTTCTGCTAGCTTTAGGTGGTAAAATCCTGATTTACAATCAAATTTGCTAAAATAATTATATCCTTGGATTTGTCTTATTTTTAATATCTTATTTGGTATTGGATAATTATATGTTATAGTTTTTGCATTTAAATTTCTATAATCAATAACCATCCTACTTTTTCCTCTTTTTTGTTCACTATGTTTATTTACTATAAATGTTGTTTACTATTACTTTTTTGTATATATATTGTTTTTCTAATAATTCATCTATGTGCATTTTAAATTCTTTTAAATCGTCAAAATTATATGTTAATGGTTTTTGGGTTATTATGCTATTTTTATCTATTAATTCAATTTTTCTAGTAGTTTTATGTTTTTTCCATCCTTTTAATGGATCTTCACTATATAATTGTTCTAATTTTTTCTGAATTATTTCTATTTTATTTATTGAGAATATAGTTATTTCTGTTTTATTTATTGAAAATACTACTAGTTCTATTGTATCTTCAGTATTTTTTATATTTTCTAACTTTTGTGTAATTTTTTCACTTCCTTTTATCCAATCAGTTTTCTTCCTTATTTTATTATTAACTCTTTTTGCTCTTACTTTTTGTTTACATGGTGTTGTAAACCACCAGTCTGTTTTGGTTATTATATGTGGGTATAATTTATCTAAGAATGGCATTCCTAAAAGTATATCTTTTGATGTTAATTCATAATTATAAATTTCTTCTATTGTTAATATCTTATCCCATACTTGTATTTTTACATTCCTAGCTTTATAAGTAATTAAGCTTCCTTCATTATTAAATCCTTTAACTATTATTAGTGTTTTTAATTTATCCCATTTACTTTCTGGTAAGCAATTATATCTGCATAGATTAGCTTCTGCTCCTGTATCTATCATTGGCGTATAATATCTACTGTAATATCCTTCTACTACTATCTTCATTAATACATATATCTTCATTTCATGTTAAGGCTCTTTTTAAGAATAACTTTTCTTTGTTATATGTTAAGGTTAATTGTGTATGTTCTATATTATATGGTTTTACTTGTTCTAACCATTTTATTCCTAATATTATATCTGCTTTTTACATTTCTTCCTTTACTTCGAATGCTATTTTTATTTTTCTAACTCCTATTATTATTTCTTTTTCTGCTATATTTTTATTATTTATTAAACTTCTTGGTAAATTTGGGCATATATCATTATTATTCTTTATTTCTTCATTTTTTACTAGATATTTTTCTATATAATTTTCTTCTTGTCCTGTATTTAAAAGTATTAGATATTCTTTTTCATTTATTTTTCCTGTTATGTAATATTGGTTTAAATTATTTATTGAATTTGTTTCATAACTTGTTCTTTTTTATGAGCTTGATGATTCTGGTTTTTCATTAGCTATTCTTTTCGTTGTACTTATTCTATCATTTACTATTTCTAAATTTTCTTCTGTATCTATGTCTCTATAGGTATAATCATTATAATCTATTGTTTTTACAATTTGTTCGAATGGGCTTTCTATTTGTATTTTGTTAATCTTATTTTTTCCTGTTATTTTATGTTTTGTTGTTAATACATATAGATTTTTACATCTTGCTGTAAATATTTTACTTCCTGGGGTTAATTCTATTCCTGATATTTTCCAATATAATACTAATGATTTATCTATATTTCTATCTGTTACTGCTATTGAATAATTTGTACTTATTATAAATTTAAATTTTTGATATATTAGATTGCCTTTTACGGCAGTTATTATGCTTTTTTCTATAGGTTTTATAATTCTATCGTCTGCTAAATATAATTCTATTGGCGTATCTATTCCTTCTCTAAAACATGCTTTTATTAATATCTCTGTACCTCCAAAGTGTACATATTTTATTGGATCTCCTTTACTTTTTATATCATTTATTTCTTTATTAATTATTCTTTTTGTTACTAGTGGTATACTAGCTTTTCCTTTTGCATATCTGCAGTCTATTACATGTTCTTTTTGGCATACTACATAATATTCATCCTTTTTCCTAGTAAAAATATTTTTATTGTTGGTATTTTAAATATTTTCTCTACACTTAAATCTAATTCTTTTCCTTTTATTTCATCAAATATATTACTGTCAAATATTATTTTTTGTTCCGTTCCTTCATCATTTAAATATTCTTCCTTTGTTATTATTTTTATATCTTCTTCAGTCATTTGATTCATCTATTTCACTATCTATTTCATTATCTGTTTCATTTTCTGAAATTTGATATATACTATCCTCGCTTTCTAATTCATAATCTATATAATCTATCTGCATATATTCGGTATTATCTATTCTTATTTCTGATATTTGTTTATTTTTTGGATTTTTAGGTAATTTACAATCTCTAGTTAAATGTCCTAACTTTCCACAATTATAACAAGTACATTCTTTTATAGATTTCTTCTTTCTATATGGTCTTTTATGTTTATGATTTTTTACATAATATCTTTTTCTTGGTTTCTTATATTTATATTTTGATTTTTTATATTTCTTATATTTCTTATGTCTTTTTCTTTTCTTATAATATCTTTCTTCGCATCCAAATTGGGGTGCTATTTTATTTTTGCAACATGCTAAATTTCTTATTAATGTTTTTTCCATTTTTAATTCTTCCCTATATTTTTCACATAAGTTTTTATACCATTGTTGTAAAAATTTTATTCTTGCTCCTAACGTATCTACTATTTTTGCTTCTTCCCAACTTTTTATTATTTTTGAACTAAATGGCTCGGGTAATTTATTAAAATATAATTTTTTTATTTCTTTACTTTCTTCTATACTATATGCTCCTTTGTAATAATATTCTTTAAATGCGCAAGTATATTCATCTATATAACACATATTACATATTGCTAATTTTAACATTAAATTTCTATTTGTATTTTTTTCTTCATTTTGTTCTTCTTCGATTGTTGTCGTACTACCAAATTCATCTTTTATAGCTGTTTCATATTTTTTTAATAATTCTATAGGTGTTAGTTTAGTTGTTGTCGATGATGTTCCTTCTATAGGTTTATTAGTTCTTAATACGTTTTTGCTATTTTCAGTTAAATTTGCAAACCATAGTTTTACTGATCCTATTAAAGTTTTTTCTATATATTCAGGTGCATCTGTTATATTTATATTATTATCTAATAATTATTTTGTCATATATCCTATCCATAATTGTATTGTTTTTTCTGTATCTATTACACAGTCTAGATCTAAAAAGTTATAATTTTTATTAATTATTTGTTTTGGTATCCATTTGTCATATTCATTATATTTTTTAAACTTATTCTTATAATATATAGGTTTTCTTATTTCTGTTGTTTTAGGTATTATATTTTCATTTTCTTTTTTATCAAGAGTATTTATTTCTGTGTGAGTATTTTCTAAGTTTTCCTCAATAATTTCTTTTTGTTTTTCATTGATTTCTAAATTTTTTGTATTTGTTAATATTTCTGTATATGTTTCACTATCTTCGGAATCATAATTGTCTGTCACTGTCTCTTCAATATCTATATTATTTATTTCTAACTCTTCGTTTTTTATTTCTAATTTTTTTCTTAAATTGATTTATTTCGTTCAGTAATTTCTGTTCTCTATCTTTTTCTTCTTTTTCTTTTTGTCTTTGTTCATACAACTCTTTTAATATTTGTAGTTCTTTTTCTAATTCAGCAATCCTACTATTTTTAGTTTCTTCTATTTTTCGTATTTCTTCCGTAGTTTGTTGTTTTATTTTTTCTATTTCCTTTTTCCTATCTATCTCTTCATTTTCTTTTTCTATTCTTACCATTGCTGTTAATTTATCTTCTAATTTTAATTCTTCTTTTTCTAACATTAGATATAAATGTTCACCTATTTTCTTATATCTTCGTCCTAGATTAGAAAATACTATTTTTATTTTTGATCCTTCGTAGTTTTCATATATTTTTTCATCTATTATAAATTCTTCTTTATTCATTTTATTGTGAATAGGTCATGTTGATATACATATTCTAAACTATCTATTTGTGATTCTAATTTTGATATTTCATCTTTCTGTGTATCTATTGAATTTTTACTTAATCCGGCAAATATATTATAATGTAGTCTTTTTATTCTTATTTTTAATTCTTTACGTTTTTCAGAAATAATTTGTTTTAGTTCTTTATATTGTTGTATTTTATTCATTTTAAATTATATTTATAATATCTTGGTGGATATCTAAATCTAATTTTATCATAATTAGGTGATATATGTTTCATTCTTCTGGATTTTAAATGTGTTATTAATTTTGATTCAATACTAGATATTAATGTAATTAAGTAGGCTAATTTTTGTGGATTTTCTTTTGTTTTATTTAGACTTATATATTTTGAATAATTACTAATTAAAGATTCTTTAATTTTTCTAAAAGCTTCTCTATTTTTAAATGGTCTTCGCATAATTAATTTAATAATTTATAGGTAAATTCGAATAACTCTAACTCTAATAATAACTCTAACTCTAATAGTACTATATATCTCATATCTCTTCCGTACTTTTTAAGTTGCTGGGCTCTGATACCATTTGTAGGAGGGGGTGCGCGGATTTAATAGGTAAAATAGATGGGTGGGCATGGTATGGTATGGTACGGTATTTGAAACTTCGGTACGGTAATTTTGGTATTCGATTTTTAAAAATATTGTACCATTACCATACCATATTAATTCGGTATAGTTCGGTATTTTGACGTTTGGTTTCGGTATTTTGCGGTATGGTAATCGGTAACCATAGTTTGTTTAATTTTGACAATATATACTCGTATACTAGAGTATTATTACTTAGAATTTTCAAAAGCATATCTTAATTGTATCATAAAAATGCATTACACATGTAGAAATATTGAAAAAAAAGTACAAACAATTCGTTTTATTAGTCAATTACATCAAAAAGATATTTCAATCAAGATAGAGTAACGAAAGTTTCAAATTCTAAATATTTTTACTTATGTAACTATATATACTTCGGTATGGTATTCGGTATTTCGATATGTCATTTGTAAATATCGTATACCATACCATATACCAAAAAAATTTAAAATGTATACCATATACCATACCAAATACCATAACATCAAAAATTCCGGTATCAAAAATTTTAATTCGGTATGGTAGTTCGGTATATACCATACCATGCCCACCCTTAGCGAAAACTATTTTAATTAAAATTTTAGGGATATCTTAAATTAAGTTATTGGAAAGTACTTAGTTTTGAAAATTCGATATTGTCATTGTGTTTGAAATGTCAAAAATAGCCTAATAGTACATATGGATTGCTTCAGTGGGATCCTGAACAAATCTCGAGAGTCTGTTTGTATATATTTCTGCATTTAAAAAATCTATTGATGCAATATTTTTGGTGCATCAGGCCCTTCATCAGAATTACGCGGTTATGTGTCGCGATAGTGGACCTCGATGATAATATTCATCATGATCATGTGGTGATGGTACCGTGATCGCAATGGGTTAATTAGTGAATCAAATTGTGTCGATTCATTGCGATCATTAGGCCCAGCTACACTACTATGATAATCATCTTAATTGCTAGTAAACATTGAACCTTCCGATTGTGAGGTAGGGGTCCGCAAAAACTAGGCACTATTTATAGAACAGTATGAATGGTTCCTTTTCGTGATTTCTACCATTGTTGGACCTTGGAGCTTCAAGTTAGATGATTTTGAGGGTTTTCTTCACCATTTGAGCTTGAATAAGCTCTAAATAGATCCGCCTTTGCGATTGAAAGGGAATAATGACCAAAGCAATTTAATTTATTTTCTTTGTGTTTACATGACTCTTTTTACTATTAATTAATAATCATGCAAATAGAGTTCTGGTTCAAATACAAAAAATGATCCTTGTTTTTATTACTTTACATCGATTATATCATCAAAAACATTCCTTAATCTTGATATTCAATGGGTTTTTGTGGTCTTTACAGGTAAAACTTAAAAAATAATTTTTCTTCAAATTAAGCCGCAATTTAGGCTAATTTTCACTTGTATTTTAGATTGTAGACTCGTATAATCTTGGAGAACATGTATCTAAAATAAAATTTTAATTATACCCCTTTTATTTTCTAACTCATTTTTTGAATCCATTTTAAAATATAGTCTAACCCATTCTTAGATGCTCTAGTACTTGTGACATCAGATTTTGGGAGTTTTTATGTCATTTTCTTTTAGACTCCCACTTCATGATGTATTGTATTGACCTGACTTCACTTTTGAAGTGTCGTTTATCTTACATTATTTATAATTTTGCACTTTTATCTTTTTGGGTAATTGACATACCTACCAAGGTCGAGTCTCAGTAGTTGTCATCATGACATCAACTTTTAGATCGTGACACTAGAGCTTATTTTTTTCATAGCCAAATGCCCAAACATACAAACATACATAATATATATATATATATATATATATATATATATATATATACTTGTATAGTGTACGTGCTTTGCATGTGTGTCTTATGTTAATTGATAAAATTATATATACATGAAATATAATATTACTAAAAATTTGCAATCAAGATTAAAATAAATTTTAAATTTATTTGAATGATATAAATAAATATTGAATTTCAATACAAAAATTAAATAGTTAATTCCCCTCCTTCCGTATGGAACATTGACCCTTTTTAATAGAAGTGTTCAAGTGCTTATACTAAATCATCTTTATCTTTTTAGAAGATAAAAAATTAGTGAAACTCGTACTTATTGAGTCCAAATGTGATATTAACTATATTTAGGCTTGCCATAACTAAAAGAAATTATTTGACTCTTGACTCAAAATAAAAGTATTCAACATAAGAATGTAGGAAAATAAGACTTTTTTAGTTCACTTTAAAATGAATGATTTTCGTATTTTTGACAATACTTTAATTTCAACTTTTCACGTGACATGTTTAAGACCATAAGATTAAAGGGTATTTTGATACAGTTGACATAAGTTTAGTCTAAGATCACAAAATTTAAATTTTCCTTTAATTTATTAAATTTCATGTCAAGTCAAAATAAATCATTTTTTTTAGATGGAGAGAATATTTCATGTTTAAGTACAATTCTTACTACTCGTATAATTTGAAATTGTTCTAATCCACAAGGAATGCGTGAGGTAGCTCAAAGGTTTTTTTTTAGAACAAGTCAATAGCTTATCTTTACCTATTTGAAATAAGCATCTATCAAATTAAATTCATTCAATCGTTTGATATGGAAAAAAAAATCATGACTCTAGGAATTGTTCTAATCATATATATGCAATGCATATAAATGAAAATAATTTTTCTCACACAAATTAAATAAATTTTTATAATACATACCAATTCCTTCAAGTAGTTATCTTTTTAGGCATTAATTCCTTCGGTTAATGTTTGGATTCCAAAGCTATCATGCATCTAAAATAATAGTAGTAAAAGATGAGTAAAAGTCGTAAGATAATAGAAATATCTATGATGATATACTGAACAACAGGTTATCAGTGTATTAATAAATTGTTCATCACTTTTCTTATAGAAAATTTTAATTGTACATACACAGAGTAAGTATAAAGGACAGAATAACATGCACATAACAAATTATTATTAAACCCAAACACATAAACACACTATAATTGAGAACATGACAAACATACTCACCAAGGTATATGGATCACAGAAGATTAAATTAAAGAAGATATTGATAGATGTGTTAGCTATACAGTGTAAATTTGTAATACAACGTGAAAATTTTAATCGTAATTTTAGATTCTATAATTTCAGATTCTTAAGTAAGGTTTAGGGTGTGTAATTGTGTACGTTGATCTTACCTCTTTCTCAAAAAGGAGGAGAAATTATTTTTGATATACCATTAATTACAAAAGATAAAAAAGAGTACAACAACAAAATATTTTCAGCGATAACACATTTAAATTATATTTTGACAACAACTTTCTAACAAAGTTGGTTAAAGTCCTAGAGTTGTTTGGTTTTATTTTTTCAAAAATAAATACATATAAATGTTGCATGCCCCTGAGATTTACAATTAATTGTAAAACATACATGTAAAGTTCATGTTGAGTTACCTTACCCAGAATTGATTACTCTACAAGAAAAGGGGCTATTAAGGACGAGAAAAATGATCCCTAAAAATCTATTTCTGATCCCTAAAAGTCAATAGAAATAGAAAAAATTTGGTCGCTACCCGTCCCTACAGGCTTCACCCCTAAAGATCAATTGTGACGAGATTTAACTGCCGGGCGTTAACGAGTATTTGCGATCAGAAAATTTCTGATCCTTAGAATGCTTTAAGGACCATATTTTTGGTCCCTAAAGCGTTATTTACAATTTAAAGGGATAAGCTCAACTGGTCCTTAGAGGTCTGATGCGACAAAATTTTGGTCCTTAAAGATAGAAACAAATTCTAGTTCCTAAAGCTCTATTTATAATTTAAGTGAAAGTGCAATAGTATTAAAGAATATTTTTCTAAGATACTTTATCATTTTTAAGATAGATAATTGGAATAATACATAAATATGATCCTAAACTTGACACCAAATTATAACTTTGACATTAAACTTTGACAATGCACAAATATAAGCTTTAACTATTCAAAACTGCACAAATATGACCTCCGATCCGACGTGACAAAACGCATGTTGTACACGCAAAACTAGGTGCATCGGGCTAAAATTTTGAGCGTTCTAATAGTAAAAAAAAGGTAAAATGACTATTATTTCCTTACTGATTCCTTTTTATATATTTAAATGACTTTTCACTATAATTTTATTAGTAGTTTTAGCTCAAAATAAAATTATACTAATAATAAATAAAAAAATTATAGTTTTAATAAAACGTTATTAAATTAACGTGCTTAAAATATTATTAAATTAACGTTATTAAAATGTTATTAAACTAATATTTTTAAAATGTTATTAAACTAACGTTATTAAAATGTTATTAAATTAACGTTATTAAATTAATGTTATTAAAATGTTATTAATAAAACGGCATTAAATTAACGTTATTAAATTAATGTTGTTAAAATGTTATTACTATATTATTAAATTAATGTTATTAAGCTAATATTATTAAATTAACGTTATTAAAATATTATTAAATAAATATTATTAAATTAACTTTATTAAATTGTTATTAATAAAACGTTATTAAAGGAAGTAGAAGTAGTATATTAAATTAATATTATTAAATTAATGTTATTAATAAAACGTTATTAAGATGAAAATTTTATATAATAATAATAATAATAATAATAATAATAATAATAATAATAATAATATAAACCCTCTTGAGTACAAGCTACAATAAGCTAACCATAAGTTTTTTCTGACTACTGGACCTCGCCATAAGATCCTCTAATAGATTTTCTAACTCTTTCAGCAAATAAAGGGGGAAGACCATCAATGAATTTTGATTTCCAATGGTCATACTTACTTTCGGGCAAATCTATAACCCTACTAAGAAAGGTGTCTTTATACCATCGGAATTCTCCTAAGTGTTTGCATTTTAAACCATTAAGAAGAGTTTTAATATTTTCATACTGATTAGTAAATCTACCTCCAAAATGTTCAATAATTGTAAGCATAAGGGTATAGAAAACATCTGGTTGTCCTACCCGAAGCGGTCGGCCTAAATTATCTTTTCCAGGTTTATCATTAGTGGCATTAAAAGTAGCCTTGCGTTTATCATCGTCTAGAAAATTATCCCACCAGCCTCGACGTTGGCCAGTAAAGCCCGCAACAATAATTTTACAAATTGTTGGGTCAGTACGATTGGCTCGATTCTCTGCTGATGCAGTAGCCGTGGCAATAGTAGAATACATGGACATACGGTGGATAAGAATAGAAATTTGTCAATCTTATAATCCATCAATATTCTATTCATAAATAGCTTCTCCACTATAAGAAGTATTTGTTTGATTCCAATCCCTTTCCTCTATCAGAACATCTTGAGGAGTTGGACGTGGATAATACGCAGTAGACATACGGGGAATGTCAACATATTTTTTTTCCGGTTATTTTTTAATCATACCTTTGAGCTTATTTAGCTTGGAAGAGATAGAGTCTCCTATGTTTTTAGTAGATTCGATATTATCAGCGAAATTAGACTCGAGTTTTTGCACAAAATCATCAGAAACATTAAGAGGTTGAATGTTTAAACGAGAGAATTTTTTATCTAAGAGTTTTTCTAATTGGTCTAATTGAGAAATTTTTTCAAATCCTTCTATTTCAGGAGGTCTTTGGATACACGGTTTAGATAAAATATATCCTTCTTCTTCTTTGGTTTCGAAAGTAGAAGGAATGTTAGAGGAATCCATCTGCATGCTAAGTTTTTTAACTAACTCAATTAATTCATCAAGTTTTGTATCAAGAGATGAAATATGTTCTCCGAAAACTTTAATATAAAGACTCAAGTAATTATTTTGGGCGATAAGGTTATTTATTTCAGAAAGAGTGATTTTTCCAACATCCTCATTTACAAATTTTTGAAAAGCAGAAAAAGTCATTCCAGTATTATTAGGTAATATAAAGGAAGACTGAGGAGGATACATAGCTTGAGTAATTGTACCATCAGAACTTTGATAAGATATTTCAATTATTTTTATATAGGACGGCAAATATGCAGACATAAACCATGGCACAAAAAAGATAATTTTATTATGTAAGACACATATTTTATAGAATTCTTTGGAAATATTTTGTAATTCATCAGGACTATAAGTTTTAAAAAACCATTTCCTAAAGGTTTTCCATTTTTCACAAAAAAATTCCTTTTGAATATATTTTCTTGCCTGAGAATCAGACTAAAATCAATAAGTTGTGTCCTCATAATTAAACAGAATTAATATCAAAATCCATCTCAGATGGGGTAGGATTTTCATTATCAAAATCTTGAACTATATTAGTTTTAGAGTTGATTTTAATCTTTTCTACAACTTTAGGTGTAACATGCGAATTTGCAGAATTAATAGTACGCAAAGAAGCAGCTCGATTCCTAGCTGGACCATAATCAAGTTCTATAGGAGAAATATGATGTATAGAAGAAAGTCTTTTTGGCAGAGAAAAAGAATTTTTGTAGACTGGATGATTATTATCAAATTGTAGACAAATTCGTCCATCAGAATTTTGAGTTACATGAGTTAACTCTGAATTAGTCACATCATCCGCCAATTGTTTTGGAGAAGTGACTGAGTTTAAAATCCATGTTTTTGGGAAATCAATTTCATCCCATCGAATAAGTCTTCGGGTAGTAACCCTGGATTTTATAAAGTTGGTTTCAATAAGCATAGTACAATCAGAAGTATCATCAATTAATTTACATCGAGGATTTAAGGTTGATAATAAACGATAATATATGCGGTAGTATAATCCTATAAGCTCATATCCAGGCGCATAATCATAACCATGAGTTTTCACATTTAAGGTAAAACCATAAAGAATATTTGCATTAGTCAGAGATAATTGCAAATTCGGCTGAGTATTAAAATATACAGGACCATAGGCAAGGGTAGATTCAATAGATCCCATTAAAGATTTTCTAAAGTTTAAATTTCTAGCATCACGCAAAACAGCTAAAAATGTTTCAGGGAGTCCCTTTAGCGTTAAAGGTCTAAAGGCAATTTGTACTATACTAATATGCATATAATTATAATGTCGTTTAAAAATATCAATATCATACTTATTGAGGAGTTGAATAGTCTGTTCATCAGCATTTAAAGCAAGAGATTGCTCAGTTGTTTTAATAATTTGTTTATGTTTTATTTTATCAAAAAATCCATATTCATATATGGTTTTTAATTCAACTTTTGGAATCGTCCATTTATTTAATAAATCCATATCTTTTGGTAAATCTACCTCTTCGATTTTGTACTCTTACTACTAACTTTGCCCATATCCATAATTATAAAAGTCTTATATCTATGCTGAAAACTTCACCACACTTAACATATTTACTATGAAAGTTCCTAGGCTCTGGTACCATTAACAGGATCTCACTAGGCTGGGGTATGCCACTCAGCCTGTCAGACAATGTAACAATATTAGATTATGCCAAAGTTGGAAAACCGAACCAAAGCACCAACCAAAATATAAAAAAATTTCAAATAGTTTAATGACTGTATGGAATATTTTATCCAAACAAGGGGCATGTCAGAGATTTAATAAACTTATGTTCAACCCATGTGTCTAGAAGTTCTAATTGTGCAGAAGTCGCCCTTTTCGTGTCAGTACAACAGGTTAAAGAGGCACAACTTACTAGACGTAGTCACAGAGACAAAGCTAACATAAGTGTATTGAACTTGACTATACCACCATTTCGGAACCAAGTCAAGAAACTATAGAAAAAATTCTTTATATTTTAATAGAGTCTGGATCTTTCATAGTTAACATGTAAGCAAAGTTAGACCTTCAACATAGATATAAGAAGTCTTTTAGCCGGACATAGTCACGGCTAGACGGGGGTAGAAGTTGAATTGAATACACACAAATAAGAAATTAATATGTACCTTAATAGCCAGAAGCAAGGCCTAAAAATATTAACAAACAATGGTTATTGCCTTCTTATTTATCTCCGATATATATTGTACAAGAGGGAAGATTTTAGAGAGAAGGGAGAGTATTTTAGAGAGAGAAAATAAAAAGAAAAACTTGCTCCTCTTACAACTGAATGAGGTAGCTTTAAATAGAAAAAAAAAGCATCTTGCACAGTAATATGTGGGTCCCTATGCATAGTAAAGTTTTTAATAATTTAGCTGCTGGGTCCCGCCTAGTCTTTGCCTTTCCATTTTCTAATAAATGTTGCAGTTTTTTTAATCACTTCTTCTGTTTTGCCTATCACTTCTGGAGGTTGGGACTCTGTGATATCTTTAGTGTTTACTTCAGCACTTTTCATTGATGTATCTGAGTTTTGATCCACTGTTTGGAGTAATTTATTTCGTACTTCTGCTAAGTATTATTCTATCATCTCCATTTTATTCCCATCGTGAGCTAATATTCTTCTGGAAACATAATTGAGACTTTTATCATCAACTAAAATAGATTTTTGAGGAGTCTGTTCATATTTAGCAATTTTCTTGATGATATTTTCTCGTTGATCATGTCCATATGTGAGTTTTGTATATGGATCTTCACGAGTTAATTTGTTCTAGAAATTGCAAGGAATTTGTTGGCTAGTATAACCTATTTCAACCGACCATCTATGACTCCAAGGGATAGAGAACTCTATAAAGAAATACATTTGGTCAATAGTATCTATTTTACAAATATATTTAGAAAGGTATAATTCAGTCAAGAAGGGTGAGGATTTTTTCCATGTATAATAAAAAGAAGAATATTTTGGAGGTAATATTTTAACGGTAGGTCCATGGCAAGTCCACCATTGTACAAAACAATTGGGCATGGGTTTATCAAAGACCTTGGCATAGATTTTTATAAACCAGGTATGTTTGTGTTTAATGTTATTTAATATAAAACTTTATAAAATGCCTTAATATAATCCCAATATGTGAAATTTATCTGAGACTGTCCCATTGGTCCCATAGGCATAGTTTTTTGAGTCATGGATGAAATTCCCCATTCTTCAATAGAAATAAGGTTTTTAATAATTATCTTGGAGTATCCATGTACACCTGGGGTAGTGTCTCCCATCGGACTGTGCTCAAAATCTGCACTGAATGTCTTAACTAAAATATTTTCATAAAAAGTTCGTGTTTTATATGATTCTCCTGTGAAATAAATATTAGTAGTTAAGTATTTTCGGAGTAATCACCATGCTTTTGCAGAATTTTCTTGTCGAGGAATATACGGAGTTTCAATTAGTAGGATGAGTTCTCTAGCATCCAATTTCTCTGGATGAGCTCTCTAGCATCCAATTTCTCATATGTGGGTTTATTTTCAGAGTTTTCTTAAACTATAGATGCAAATGAATCTGCAGTTTTTTGCTAATCGAATATATAAGATTGAAGTTGTTTCTACAAAGGATGATCTTCTGGAATATCTTCCAAATGAATTGACGAGCCAATATTTTGTGTTTTTGATGATCATCCTTCCTGGAGAATTTTTAAATTGACCAAAGTCCTATTTTCGTGTGGTAATACCGAAAAATTAGAACTTGCAGAGCTACATGCAGAATTATTTCTATTACCAAAATAAGTAGGGTTTGTTTGTCCTCCGTAATATGAAGAGTTTTGACTTCGTCCTCCTCTGCCATGTCCTCTGGCTGTTTGCCAGGGTGGATACATGATACATCAATAATTAGGAATTTAATCATCATACCATGACATATATTCAAATAGATCTTCATAAAATGTGTCCTTTGTGATAAGATCATTAATGAATTTTCGAAGTATGAGCTTGTGCATGTCCTCATTTAAAGGAGTTGCCTTTATAAACGTGATTAAGAACTTTTGAGAGAAGAAGTGTAGAAAGAGCTTCATTATATCTTTTAATCCTGAATCACTTAAGTCAATATCAAACCAATAAATTTCATTATCAAGAAATTCGTCGTGGTTAAGGAATAATTCTTCTTCTATTATACCACGAACCAAATTTTCTAAGATAAGAAAATGAATATCTTCGTTTAAAGAAATGCATTTAATAATAGTAATTATAGTTTTCTCAGGGAGGAAGTACGTGTAAAAATTCATGTTAATCGATTAGATATTCTCAAGATAGAAAATCAGGCAAAGAATTTTCACTACCCTTCTTATATTGTATTTCAAAATCAAAAGGGGCTAATTGAGCTTGCCATCTTGCAAATATTAATTTAGAGGCATCATGTTTAAAGTCTTTGTCAAACATAAATTTAACGAATTAAGCATCAGTTCTGATTATGAATTTTTTGTCATATAAATCATCTTGAAATTTTAAAACACATTTTACAATAGTTAACATTTCATAGGCTACTGTGGCGTATTTTTTCTGGCTTTCAGTCCATTTACCAGAATAAAATTTAATCAAACATTCTGTTTTTGTATGGGGATTAACTTGTTTAAGTATTCCGCCATACCCAATATTTGAAGCATCAGTTTCAACAATTTTTAACCAATTAGGGTTTGCAAGAGATGTACAAGGAAGAGATTGAACATGTTTTTTAATTAATTTTACTAAATCAGTGTGGACTTGAGTCCAAGGCATTTTGTAATCCTTTTTTAGTCTATCATATAGAGGAGCTAAATCTCTAAACAGATTTTTATAAAAAGAAGAAATATAATTAATACTACCAAGGAATCTTTGCAGCTATTTGTTATCAGTAATAATATCGGAGAATTTTTTAGCAAATTCTAGAGCTCTTTGTATAGGCTCAATAGTACCTTGACAAATATTATGTCTTAAAATCTAATATTTGATTGGAATAAACTTATTTTTGGTTTGGATATTACCAAACCATTTTGTATAATAATTTGTTTAAACATATTCAGATGTTTAAAATGTGATTCAAGGGTTTTTGAAAATACTAAAATATCATCAATATAGACAATGATAAAATCCATATAGGGATTGAAAATGTCATTCATAATTTTTTGAAATTCAGAAGGAGCAATTTTTAAAACAAATAGCATAACATTCCATTCATACTGTCCAAAGGGGACATTAAAAGCAGTTTTATAAGTATGTTCTTTATCAATTTGAATTTGCCAATAACCAAATTTTAAATCAAATTTAGAGAATATATTAGCATCATATAATCTAGAAAGTAAGTCTCTTTTATTCGGTATAGGATATCTGATCCATTTCAAAACTTTATTCAGAGGTTTATAATTGATGACTATTCAAGGCATAACCCATTCTTTTTTAGCAGCATTATTGACATAAAAAGCAGTACAAGACCAAGGGGACTTTGAGGGTTTTATAAGACCTTTTTACAGAAGACTATCAATCTCTTTTTTACAGAATTCTACTAACTCTGTATTCATTTGACAGGATTGAGATTTTGTGGGAATTTTCTCTTCACTGAAACCATCTTCATAAGGAAGAGAAACAATATGCTTCTTTCGATTCCAGAAAGCATTTGGATGATCCGCACAAATATCAACAATCAATTGATTAGAAATTATTTTTATTTTTTCTTGGACCTTTACTGAGTTTAAAGTATCAAGAATATTAATGCTCATCATTTCTAATTGTAAAAAATTGACCTGTTTTTGCTTCATACTAATAAGAGCATTTATACCTCTTGTTACAGGATCAGTAACAAAAGGATAAGAGATTTGTTTATTTTTATAGGTAGCCTTAAAACCATTCGCATCGATATGTGTATAAATATAAATAGCATTTATATAATGCCCCGCACTTTTCTAAGCTAGAAAATGAACCGTTGTTCGTATATGTGAAAACCCCAATTTTGTAAGCCATATTTGGGCACCTAAATTACCAAGAGTACCCTAGTTATAAGAGAGTTTATAATGTGTTAAGTGTGGTTATATGAGTATCTTAAGGTAGTACAATCTAAGAGTTTCCATCAAGTTTTAGTGTTTGAATTCGCAAGGGTCATCTATGAATGAGCATAACTTGATAAATATATGGTATTTTTGCATATTTCAACCCATAAAATTATAGAGAATCGAATTAGCTTTCCAACGATACCAATTTCACCAAAATTCGACACTCGAGCTAGGAGTTATGGCTTTGTGAAGTAGAGTGTGTCGCCTAACCAATCGCACATGGCCACTGGAAAGCATATACGATAGCATATGTGGCGCCTATGTAAATATAGGCGATATCATATGAGGCGCCTATATAAATATAGGCGATATCATATGCGGCGCCTATGTAAATATAGGCGATATCATATACTGCGCCGATGTAAATATAGGCGATATCATATGCGGCGCATATCTTATGATTTTAAGTGACTTAAACACTCTGTTTTTTGGTTATTTTGAGGGAAATTAAGTCTTTTGGCACTCCTTACATACCCCTAAACTTAACCTTATAAATTTAATAGATTCTAAACACATAATAACCCTATTATCAGTCTAAGTTCATCATCCAAGAGCACTAAAGGAGAAAAACAACTAAGGTTACACAATCAACATTGAGGGTCCAATCTTTCAATGAATCAGTTACCATAAAGTTATGTGGGGTTATGAACAAGAACACCCTTTCATTCTTGTGCCCAAAGTTTGCATTATTTTACAAAGATACATGATTTTTACATGTTTTATCATGAATTTAAAGTGATAAATCTTATCCTATGTTGTTGTTCAAGATACTATGATTATTTTGAATGTTTAGAAAAATAAACTCCATGAGTTTGAGATTATTGTTATGATTAAAGGCTGAAATTTTTCAGATTTTCGTATGAATTATGCATGTATGTGATATAAAGCATAAATGTTGAAATGTTTTGATTAAGTATCGCTATAAGGGTCATTAACCCACATTGAGATTGTTGTTTTGAGAATTTATGTGCTATATGTACCCATGTTTAGACTTTTTTTGATGAAGTATAGAAAGATTTGACCTTTTGGTCACAAAGAAATATAAGATTACCCTTAAAGTGGATTTTTCTTGAGATTTTTGAGCATAGTATTGGGAATAGTATTTAGCACTGAGTTGGGTATGTTACTACGGTTTCATACCCCAGGACTACGTGCCACCGTAGATTGAGACATTGACTTCCACTATATGTGGAAAATTGAGATAGTGATCACTGAGATGAGATTGTTCTACACTGATGGAAAGGGTAGGACAGCCCTAACCTTACGATGGCAAGTCGTGGGACATCATGGGTGCTCACATGGTGCACATGTCGGTTAGAAGAACCTCCCAAAGAGCCGCCCCTCATTCTTAGATTGATTTTACTGATTTAAAAGAGATTTGAAATACAGATTTATAATGTATTCAATATTCCAGATTACACTAAGATTTCTTGATGAGAGAATAAGAAAAGAATCTTGATATTTGGATTAAGTGTAATGGCTCATGATATCCAGATTGGCATGTCAGGTGCTCATTCCCAAGTTTGACCGTGATTATCCGAGCACGTTGATCTACATCCTCTGCAGTGGTGAGTCCTCATGGTTCGAGGACTAGTTATTCAGATTTCTTCATTTACTTTGAGTCGTTCAGTTTATTTCCTGAGTTTGGGTCAGTTGGAGTTTGTCCCAATGGCTCATGGATATACAGTTTAGTAGAGGCTTGTTAGACTAGATAGATAGATTGATCATATTTGTCAGAGATGTCGTATTTTGTTACTTTCCGTATTTCATTCGTATTGCACTATGATATTATGGAGGATGTTTGGATGTTTTTATTATGATGACTTTTATTATAAGTGTTGGATGGTACAAAAATGGCTAAAAGGGTTAGCTTGGGGCTATTTGTAGGCTTAAGCATCGTGTGATGCCTCGGGGCCCATTTTTGGGGCGTTACAAACTTGGTATCAGAGCCTAAGGTTATTCGAGTCCTAAGGAGTCTGACAAGCCACGTTAAGTAGAGTCTTGATCATCGGTGTGTAGCGCGCCACATCTATGAACAAGAGACTAAGAAATTTTTTAGAAAAAAAAGGGGGTCGTTTCATTTTTTCAGAAGTCTATCATGCTTACAGTTTTTCTCTTTAAGCTATTAACTAGTGCTCTCTTCTTTCAAAATATGCCTCCTCGCCGAGCTAGAAGAAATAACGCAGGTCAGCAACCTCAGCCTGCTGATCCCCTGAATGAGAATGTATCCCACACTGAGTTCAGGGCAGCCTTTCAAGCACTTGCCCAAGCTGTTACCGCCAACGTTCAGGCCAACTAGGCCCCGGCTCCACAACAACAGGGAGGTGAAAACCCCAATTTTGTAAGCCATATTTAGGCACCTAAATTACCAAGATTACCCTAGTTATAAGAGAGCTTATGATGTGTTAAATGTGGTTATATGAGTCACTTAAGGTAGTACAAGCTAAGAGTTTTGAAATCCATCAAGTTTTAGTGTTTGAATGTGCATGGTTCATATTTGAATGAGTATAACTTGATAAATATGTGGTATTTCAGCATATTTCTACCCACAAAATTATAAAGAATCAAATTAGCTTTCCAACGATACCAATTTCACCAAAATCCGACACCCGAGCTAGGAGTTATGGCTTTGTGAAGTAGAGTTCGTCGCCTAACCAATCGCACATGGCCACTGGAAAGCATATGCGATAGCATATGCGGCGCCTATGTAAATATAGGCAATATCATATATGGAGCCTATGTAAATATAGGAGATATCATATGCGACGCCTATGTAAATATAGGCGATATCATATGCGGCGCCTATGTAAATATATGCGGTGCATATATTATGGTTTCAAGTGACTTAAACACTCTATTTTTGGGTATTTTGAGGGAAATTAAGTCTTTTGGCACTCCTTACACACCCTTAAACTTAACCTTACTAATTTAATAAATTCTAAACACATCATAACCCTATCATCAGTCTAAGTTCATCATCCAAGAGCACTAAAGGAGAAAAACAACTAGGGTTACACAATCAATATTGAGGGTTCAATCTTTCAACGAATCCGTTACCATAAAGGTATGTGGGGTTATGAACAAGAACACCCTTTCGTTCTTGTGCCCAAAGTTTGCATTATTTTACAAAGATACATGATTTTTACATGTTTTATCATCAATTTGAAGTGATAAATCTTATCCTATGTTGTTGTTCAAGATACTATAATTATTTTGAATGTTTAGAAAAATAAACTCCATGAGTTTGAGATTATTGCTATGATTAAAGGCTGAAATTTTTCAGATTTCCGTATAAATTATGCATGCTTGTGATATAAAGCATAAATGTTGAAATGTTTTGATTAAGTATCGCTATAAGGGTCATTAACCAACATTGAGATTGTTGTTTTGAGAATTTATGTGCTACATTCACCCATGTTTAGATTATTTTTGATGAAGTATAGAAAGATTTTACCTTTTGGTCACAACAGAGTTAAAATCCACTTTATGAAACGAGTTAAGGATTTTATCATTTATTTAACAAAAGAAATATGAGATTACCCTTAAAGTGAATTTTTCTTGAGATTTATGAGCATAGTATTAGGAGTAGTATTTAGCACCGAGTTGGGTATGCTACTACGGTTTCATACCCCAGGACTACGTGCCACCGTAGGTTGAGACATTGACTTCCACTATATGTGGAAAATTGAGATAGTGATCACTAAGATGAGATTGTTCTACACTAATGGAAAGGGTAGGACAACCCTAACCTTATAGGGGCAAGTCGTGGGACATCATGGGTGCTCACATGATGTACATGTCGGTTAGAAGAACCTCCCAAAGAGTCGTCCCTCATTCTTAGATTTATTTTACTAATTTAAAAGAGATTTAAAATGCAGATTTATGATGTATTCAATTTTTCAGATTACACTAAGATTTCTTGATGAGAGAATAAGAAAAGAATCTTGATATTTGGATAAGTGTAATGGCTCATGATATCCAGATTGGCATGTTTTACCATTCATTGTGTATGATTTTAAATTTTATATTTCTTTCAAGCTTTATGAGCCATTTACAAATGTCCTGCATGATTTGGAAAGAAAACTTATGAAATGATCGTTAAATTTATATATAGATATGTTTATTTCATGCACCCCCATGTACTCAGTACATATTCCATTGTACTGACCCACATGGTCGCTGGTGGGCTACATTTTCCCAATAATGTAGGTTCAGGTGCCCATTCCCAGGTTTAATCGTGATTATCCGAGCACGTTGATCTACATCCTCTGCAGTGGTGAGTCCTCATGTTTTGAGTACTAGTTATTCAGATTTCCTTATTTACTTTGAGTCGTTCAGTTTATTTCCTGAGTTCGGGTCAGTTGGGGTTTGTCCCAATGGCTCATGCATATACAGTTTAGTAGAGGCTTGTCAGACTAGATGGATAGATTGATCAGATTTGTCAGAGAAGTCGTATTTTTATTACTTTTCGTATTTCATTCGTATTGCACTATGATATTATGGAGGATGTTTAGATGTTTTGATTATGATGACTTTGATTATAAGTGTTAAATGGTAGAAAAACGGCTAAAAGGGTTAGCTTGGGGCTACTTGTAGCCTTAAGTACCGTGTGACGCCTCGGAGCCCATTTTCGGGGCGTTACAATTTATAAAAGGTGTTCCTAAAATAATAGGAGGATATAACTTGTTTTTTACCAAAAAGAAGAAATATGGAATGCAGACTTTGTTTCGACATATATGAGTATACGACAATTTATAGTTGATGTCAAGACTGCGACCAAATGCTGACTTAATTATGTGAGTAGTTTTTTCAAAATATCTAGTTGGTATTAAACCTTCTTGAATGCAACTGACATCAGAACCATTATCAATCATAGCAATATTAGTGATAGAAAATTCCCTATTAATCAAAACAGTGCAATTTATATACCATTTATGAGCAGTAACTAGTTGCATCATTCCTAAGAAATAATCCCTTTTTAAATCCTCTTTTGGACTATGTTTATCTATTTCAGAATCTTTAGAGTTTTCAAAATCCTTTTCTTTTCTTTTTGAAGTAAAAGAAATAATATTTTCAGGAATGTCAGGAATCTTTTCTTCAATTTTCAAAATCCTATGATCGGAGATCATTTATTTTTGCTTTAAAGAAATAATTTCTTTCTTTACTTTTTCAACTTCGATCTTTAAATCATCAAAGGTAGTATCTCTACCTGGAGTTTGACTTAACGTAAGACGTCTATTAACCTCAGCTAAAGAATAATACATATGATAATTATCATAAGAATTATCTTTAGAAATACTAGCAGTATTAGTAGAAGTTTTTTTAGTAGAAAAATTAATGATTTTTTCACGTAGTTTTTCATCAGTAACTTCTTTCAGCAATTCAAGGACATTATCAGTAGTAAGAGTTTGAATATTTAAATCAAGATCTTCAAATTGCGCTTGAAGTTTATACATCATTTCGTCACAATGACAAGTATCATTATCACAATCATTGCATTTATTAATCTGATCGGGTTCACTACCAGAATTATGTAGTTCGAAAGCATTTTCAGATGTAGAATCATAATCAGATTCTAAACCAGAGGTATATAATAAACCATAGACTTGGTCGCACTTCCTAAGAAAGTCCTAAGGACTTGAGTTTTTGTAACTTACAGTTTGGAGCTATATGACCATATTGGTTGCACCTATAGCACTTGATTTTTGCTAACTCTCTTTTGGATCTATTTTTCATAAATCTGGTAGACTAATGATAGGATTTTATTATTTCATGTTCTTCTTTGGTTCTATGCCTAGAGCGTTTCTTTCTATAGGATTTGTCAGACTTAGAATATCTTTGGGTTTTTCTTGCTACTGGTTTATCCATACCAAATTATTCACAAAAATCTCCTAATTGAGATTTTTCTCTGAGTTTGTCAAGCTTAATTTGTCTGGCTAATTTTAGTTCGTTGCCAAGGGCTAAACCCTCTTGAGTACAAGCTACAATAAGCTGACCATAAGTTTTTTCTGAATACTGGACCTCACCATAAGATCCTCTAAGGGATTTTCTAACTCTTTCAGCAAATAAAGGGGGAAGACCATCAATGAATTTTGCTTTCCAATGGTCATACTTACTTTCGGGCAAGTCTATAACCCTACTAAGAAAGGTGTCTTTATAACATCGGAATTCTCCTAAGTGTTTGCATTTTAAACCATTAAGAAGAGTTTTAATATTTTCATACTGATTGGTAAATCTACCTCCAAAATGTTCAATAATTGTAAGCATAAGGGTATAGACAGCATCTGGTCGTCCTGACCGAAGCGGTCGGCCTAAATTGTTTTTTCCAAGTTTATCATTAGTGGCATTAAAAATAGCCTAGCGTTTATCATCGTCTAGGAAATTATCCCACCAGCCTTGAAGTTGGCCAGTAAAGCCAGCAACAACCATTTTACAAATTGTTAGGTCAGTACGATTGGCTCGATTCTCTGCTGATGCAGTAGCTGTGGCAATAGTAGAATACATGGACATACGGTGGATAAGAATAGAAATTTGTCAATCTTATAATCCATCAATATTCTATTCATAAATAGCTTCTCCACTATAAGAAGTATTTGTTTGATTCCAATCCCTTTCCTCTATCAGAACATCTTGAGAAGTTGGACATGGATAATACGCAGTAGACATACGGGGAATGTCAACATATTTCTTGTTCGGTTATTTTTTAATCATACCTTTGAGCTTATTTAGCTCGGAAGAGATATAGTCTCCTATGTTTTTAGTAGATTTGATATTATCAGCAAAATTAGACTCGAGTTTTGGCACCAAATCCTCAGAAACATTAAGAGGTTGAATGTTTACACGAGAGAATTTTTTATCTGAGAGTTTTTCTAATTGGTCTAATTGAGAAATTTTTTCAAATCCTTCTATTTCAGGAGGTCTTTGGATACATGGTTTAGTAAAATATATCCTTCTTCTTCTTTGGTTTCGGAAGTAGAAGGAATGTTAAAGGAATCCATCTGCGTGCTAAGTTTTTTAACTAACCCAATTAATTCATCAACTTTTTTATCAAGAGATGAAATATGTTCTCCGAAAACTTTAACATAAAACCTCAAGTAATTATTTTGGGCGATAAGGTTATTTATTTCAGAAAGAGTGATTTTTCCAACATACTCATTTACAAATTTTTGAAAAGCAGAAAAGAGTCATTCCAGTATTATTAGGTAATATAAAGGAAGACTGAGAAGGATACATAGCTTGAGTAATTGTACCATCAGAAATTTGATAAGATCTTTCAATTATTTTTATATAGGATAGCAAATATGCAGACATAAACCATGGCACAAAAAAGATAATTTTATTATGTAAGACACATATTTCATACAATTCTTCGAAAATATTTCGTAATTCATCAGGACTATAAGTTTCAAAAAACCATGTCCTAAAGGTTTTCCATTTTTCACAAAAAAATTCCTTTTGAATATATTTTCTTGCCTGAGAACCAGGACTAAAATCAATAAGTTGTGTCATCATAATTAAACAGAATTAATATCAAAATCCATCTCAGATGGGGTAGGACTTTCATTATCAAAATCTTTAACTATATTAGTTTTAGAGTTGATTTTAATATTTTCTACACCTTTAGGTGTAACATGCGAAACTGCAGAACTAATAGTATGAAAAGAAGCAGCTCGATTCCTAGCTGGACCATAATCAGGTTCTATAGGAGAAATATGATGTATAGAAGGAAGTCTTTTTGGCAGAGAAAAAGAATTTCTGTAGACTGGAGGATTATTATCAAATTGCAGACAAATTCGTCCAATAGAATTTTGAGTTACATGAGTTAACTCTGAATTAGTCACATCCTCCGCCAATTGTTTTGGAGAAGTGACTGAGTTTAAAATCCATGTTTTTGGGAAATCAATTTCATCCCATCGAATAAGTCTTCAGGTAGTAACCCCGGATTTTATAAAGTTGGTTTCAATAAGCATAGTGCAATCAGAAGTATCATCAATTAATTTACATCGAGGATTTAAGGTTGATAATAAACGATAATATATGCGGTAGGATAATCCTATAAGCTCAGATCCAGGCACAAAATCATAACCATGAGTATTCACATTTAAGGTTAAAGTATGAATAATATTTGCCTCAGTCAGAGATAATTGCAAATTCGGATGAGTATTAAAATATACAGGACCATAGGCAAGGGTAGATTCAATAGATCCCATTAAAGATTTTCTAAAGTTTAAATTTCTAGCATCACGCAGAGCAGCTAAAAATGTTTCAGGGAGTCCCTTTATCATTAAAGGTCTAATGAAAATTTGTACTAGACCAATATGCATATAATTATAATAACATTAAACACAAACATACTTGGTTTATAAAAATCTGTGCCAAGGTCTTTGATAAACTCATTCCCAATTGGTTTGTACAATGGTGGACTTGCCACTGACCTGCCGTTAATATATTACCTCCAGAATATTCTTCTCTTTATTATACATGGAAAAAATCCTCACCTTTCTTGACTGAATTATACCTTTCTGAACATATTTGTAAAATAGATACTATTGACTGAATGTATTTCTTTATAGAATTCTCTATCCCTTGTATTCATATATGGTCGGTTAAAATAGGTTATATTAGCCAAAAATTGACCTACTTTTGCTTCATGCTAATAAAAGCATTTATATCTCTTGTTACAGGATCAGTAACAAAAGGATAAGATATTTTTTTATTTTTATAGGTAGCCTTAAAACCATTCGCATTGATATATGTATAAGGATAAATATCATTTATAAAAGGTATTCCTAAAATAATAGGAGGATATAACTTGTTTTTTACTAAAAATAAGAAATATGGAATGCAGACTTTGTTTCGACATATATGAGTATACAGCAATTTATAGTTGATGTCAATACTATGACCAGATGCTGACTTAATTATGTGAGTAGCTTTTTCAAAATATCTAGTTGGAACTAAACCTTCTTGAATGCAGCTGACATCAGCACCATTATCAATCATACCAATATTAGTGATAGAAAATTCCCTATTAATCAAAATTGTGCAATTTATATACCATTTATGAGCAGTAACTAGTTGCATCATTCCTAAGAAATAATATCTTTTCAAATCCTCTTTTGGACTAAGTTTATCTATTTCAGAATCTTTAGAGTTTTCAAAATCCTTTTCTTAAATCCCTTTCTTTTCCTTTTGAAGTAAAAGAAATAATATTTTCAGGAATGTCAGGAATCTTTTGTTCAATTTTCAAAATCCTATGATCAGAGATCATCTGTTTTTGCTTTAAAGAAACAATTTCTTTCTTTACATTTTTAACTTTGATCTTTAAATCATCAAAGGTAGTATCTCTACCTAGAGTTTGACTTAACGTAAGATGTCTATTAACCTCAGCTAAAGAATAATACATATGATAATTATCATAAGAATTATCTTTAGAGATACAAGCAATATTAGTAGAAGTTTTTTGAGTAGCAAAACTAATGATTTTTTCACATAGTTTTTCATCAGTAACTTCCTTCAGCAATTCAAGAACATTATCAGCAGTAAGAGTTTGAATATTTAAATCAATATCTTCAAATTGCACTTGAAGTTTATACATCATTTCGTCATAATTACAAGTATCATTATCACAATCATTGCATTTATTTATCTGATCAGGTTCACTATCTGAATTAGGTAGTTCAAAATCCTTTTCAGATATAGAATCATAATTAGATTCAGAACCAGAGGTATATAATAAACCATAGACTTGGTCATGCACTTTCTCAGAAAGTCCTAAGGACTTAAGATTTTGTAACTTACAGTTTGGAGCTATATGACCATATTGGTTGCACCTATAGCACTTGATTTTTGCTAACTCTCTTTTGGATCTATTTTTCGTAAATCTGGTAGACTTACGATAGGATTTTCTTATTTCACGTTCTTCTTTGGTTCTATGCCTAGAGCGTTTCTTTCTATAGGATTTGTCAGACTTAGAATATCTTTGGGTTTTTCTTGCTACTGGTTTATCCATACCAAATTATTCACAAAAATCTCCTAACTGGGATTTTTCTCTTAGTTTGTCAAGCTTAATTTTTCTGGCTAATTTTAGCTCGTTGCAAGGGGCTAAACCCTCTTGAGTACAAGCTACAATAAGCTAACCATAAGTTTTTTCTGAATACTGGACCTCGCCATAAGATCCTCTAAGGGATTTTCTTATTAATATGAAGCAAAAGCAGGTCAATTTTTTAGAATTAGAAATGATGAGCATTAAACTCAGTAAAGGTCCAAGAAAAAATAAAAATAATTTCTAATCAATCGATTGTTGATATTTGTGTGGATCATCCAAATACTCTTTGGAACCGAAAGAAGAATATTGTTTCTCTTCCTTATGAAGATGGTTTCAGTGAAGCGAAAATTTCCACAAAATATCGACCCTGTCAAATGAATATAGAGTTAGTAGAATTCTGTAAAAAAAAGATTGATAGTCTTCTTCAAAAAGGTCTTATAAAATCCTCAAAGTCCCCTTGGTCTTGTACTGCTTTTTATGTCAATAATGCTGCTGAAAAAGAACAGGGTATGCCTCGACTAGTCATCAATTACAAACCTCTGAATAAAGTTTTGAAATGGATCAGATATCCTATACTGAATAAAAGGGACTTACTTTCTAGATTATATGATGCTAATATATTCTCTAAATTTGAATTAAAATCTGGTTATTGGCAAATACAAATTGATAAAGAATATACTTATAGAACTGGTTTTAATGTCCTCTTTGGACAGTATGAATGGAATGTTATGCCATTCGATTTAAAAAATGCTCCTTCTAAATTTCAAAAAATTATGAATGACATTTTCAATCCCTATATGGATTTTATCATTGTCTATATTGATGATGTTTTAGTATTTTTCAAAAACCCTTGAATCACATTTTAAACATCTGAATATGTTTAAAAAAATTATTATACAAAATGGTGTGGTAATCTCCAAACCAAAAATAAGTTTATTCCAGAAAAATATTAGATTTTTAGGACATAATATTTGTCAAGGTACTATTGAGCCTATACAAAGAGCTCTATAATTTGCAAAAAAAATCCCCGATATTATTACTGATATAAAACAGCTTCAAAGATTCCTTGGTAGTATTAATTATATTTCTCCTTTTTATAAAAATCTTTCTAGAGATTTAGCTCCTCTGTATGATAGACTAAAAAAGGATTACAAAATGCCTTGGACTCAAGTCCACACTAATTTAGTAAAATTAATTAAAAAACGTGTTCAATCTCTTCCTTGTACATCTGTTGCAAACCCTAACTGGTTAAAAATTGTTGAAATTGATGCTTCAAATATTGGGTATGGCGGAATACTTAAACAAGTTAATCCCCATACAAAAACAGAATGTTTGATTAGATTTTATTCTGGTAAATGGACTGAAAGCCAGAAAAAATACTCCACAGTAGCCCATGAAATGTTAACTATTGTAAAATGTGTTTTAAAATTTCAAGATGACTTGTATGACCAAAAATTCATAATCAGAACTGATCCTCAATCCCTTAAATTTATGTTTGACAAAGACTTTAAACATGATACCTCAAATTAACATTTGCAAGATGGCAAGCTCAATTAGCCCCTTTTGATTTTGAAATACAATATAAGAAGGGTAATGAAAATTCTTTGCCTGATTTTCTATCTCGAGAATATCTAATCGATTAACATGAATTTTTACACGTACTTCCTCCTTTAGAAAACTATAATTACTATTATCAAATGCATTCTTTTAAATGAAAATATTCATTTTCTTATCTTAGAAAATCTGGTTCGTGGTGTAATAGAAGAATTATTCCTTAACCACGACGAATTTCTTGATAATGAAATTTATTGGTTTGATATTGACTTAAGTGATTAATATTTACAGGATTAAAAGATATAATGAAGATCTTTCTACATTTCGTCTCTCAAAAGTTCTTAATCACCTTTATAAAGACAACTCCTTTAAATGCGGACACGCACATGCTCATACTTTGGAAAGTTATTAATGATTTTATCACAAAGGACACACTTTATGAAGATCTATTTGAATATATGTCATGTTATGCTGATCAAATTCCTGATTATTGATGTAGCATGGATCCACCCTGCCAAACAGCCAGAGGACGTGGCAGAGGAGGACAGAGTCAAAACTCATCATATTATGGAGGACGAACAAACCCTACTTATTTTGGTAATAGAAATAATTTTTCATATAGCTCTGCTAGTTCTAATTTTTCGGTATTACAATACGGAAATAGGACTTTGGTCAATTCGAAAATTCTCCAGGAAGGATCATCATCAAAAACACTGAATATTGGTTCCTCAATTCATTTGGAAGATATTCCAGAAGATCATCCTTTGTACAAACAACTTCAATCTTATATATCCGATCAGCAAAAAACTGCAGATTCATTTGCATCTATAGTTCAAGAAAACTCCAAAAATAAACCCACATATGACAAATTGGATGCTAGAGAACTCATCCAGAGAAATTGGATGCTAGAGAACTCATCCTACTTACTGAAAATCTACAAATTCCTCGACAAGAAAATTTTGAAGAAGCATGGCGATTACTTCAAAAATACTTAACTGCTAATGTTTATTTCACAGGAGAATCATTTAAAACATGAACTTTTTATGAAACTATTTCGGTTCAGACATTAAGTTCAGATTTTGAGCACAGTTCGATGGGAGACACTACCCCAGGTGTACATGGATACTCCAAGATAATTATTAAAAAACTTATTTCTATTGAAGAATGGGGAATTTCATCCATTACTCAAAAAACTATGCCTATGGGACCAATGGGACAGTCTCAGATAAATTTCACATATTGGGATTATATTAAGGCATTTTCTCAAGTTTTATATTATAATAACATTAAACACAAACATACTTGGTTTATAAAAATCAGTGCCAAGGTCTTTGATAAACCCATTCCCAATTGATTTGTACAATGATGGACTTGCCACAGACCTACCGTTAAAATATTACCTCTAGAATATTCTTCTCTTTATTATACAAGGAAAAATCCTCACCCTTCTTGACTGAATTATACCTTTCTGAACATATTTGTAAAATAGATACTATTGACCAAATGTATTTCTTTATAGAATTCTCTATCCCTTGGATTTATAGATGGTAAGTTGAAATAGGTTATACTAGCCAACAAATTCCTGCTTTATACAGAGTCTTTTACTGCAAATTCTGGGACAAATTAACACGTGAAGATCCACAGACAAAACTCACATATGGACATGATCAACAAGAAAATATCATCAAGAAAATTGTTGAATATGAATAGATTCCTCAAAAATCTATTTTAGTTGATGATAAAAGTCTCAATTATGTTTCTAGAAGAATATCAGCTCACGATGGTAATAAAATAGAGATGATAGAACAATACTTAGCAGAAGTATGAGATAAATTACTCCAAGCAGTGGATCAAAACTTAGATACATCAATGAAAAGTGATGAAGTAAACTCTGAAGATATCACAGAGTCCCAGCCTCCAGAAGTGATGGGCGTAACAGAAAAAGTGATTAAAAAAGCTGCAGCATTTATTAGAAAATGGAAAGGCAAAGACTAGGCGGGACCCAGTAGCTAAATTATTAAAAATTTACTATGCACAAGGACCCACATATTATTGTGCAAGATGCTTTTCTTTTCTATTTAAAGCTACCTCATTCAGTTGTAAGAGGAGCAAGTTTTTCTTTTTATTTTCTCTCTCTAAAATACTCTCCCTTCTCTCTAAAATCTTCCCTCTTGTACAATATATCTCGCAAATAAATAAGAAGGCAATAGCCACTGTTTGTTAATTTTTTTGGCCTTACTTCCGGCTATTAAGGTACATATTACTTTTTTATTTGTGTGTATTCAATTCAACTTCTACCCCCGCCTAGCCGTGACTATGTCCGGCTAAAAGACTTCTTATATCTATGTTGAAGGTCTAACTTCGCTTACACGTTAACTATGAAAGATCCAGACTCTATCAAAATATAAAGAAATTTTTCTATAGTTTCTTGACATGGTTCCGAAATGGTGGTACAGTCGAGTTCAATACACTTATGTTAGCTTTGTCTCTGTGACTACGTCCACTTAGTTGTGCCTCTTTAGCCCGTTGTACTAATATTAAAAGGGCGATTTCTGCACAATTAGAACTTCTAGACACATGGGTTTAACATAAGGTTATTAAATCTCTGACATGCCCCTTGTTTGGATAAAAGATTCCATACAGTCATTAAACTATTTGAAATTCTTTTATATTTCGATTGGTGCTTTGGTCCGATTTTCCGACTTTGGCGTAATTCGATATTGTTACATAGTCTGGCAGGCTGAGCGGCATACCCCAGCCTAGTGAGATCCTGTAAATGGTATCTTATTGAAAATCTCCATATTCCTTGACAAGAAAATTCTGAAGAAGCTTGGCGATTACTCCAAAAATACTTAACTACTAATGTTTATTTCACTGAAAAATCATATAAAACACGAACTTTTATGAAAATATTTTGGTTCAGACATTCAGTGCAGATTTTGAGCATAGTCCAATGGGAGACACTACCCCAGGTGTACATGGATACTCCAAGATAATTATTAAAAAACTTATTTCTATTAAAGAATGGAGAATTTCATCCATGACTCCAAAAACTATGCCTATGGGACCAATGGGATAGTCTCAGATAAATTTCACATATTGGGATTATATTAAGACATTTTCTCAAGTTTCATATTATAATAACATTAAACACAAACATACTTGGTTTATAAAAATTTGTGCCAAGGTCTTTGATAAACCCATTCCTAATTGGTTTGTACAATGGTGGACTTGCCATGGACCTACCGTTAAAATAATTCCTCCAGAATATTCTTCTCTTTATTATACATGTAAAAAATCCTCACCCTTCTTAACTGAATTATACCTTTCTGAACATATTTGTAAAATAGATACTATTGACCGAATGTATTTCTTTATAGAATTCTCTATCCCTTGGATTCATAGATGATCGGTTGAAATAGGTTATACTAGCCAAAAAATTGACGTGCTTTTGCTTCATACTAATAAGAGCATTTATATCTCTTGTTACAGTATCAGTAACAAAAGGATAAGAGTTTTGCTTATTTTTATAGGTAGCCTTAAAACCATTCGCATTGATATATGTATAAGGATAAATATCATTTATAAAAGGTATTCCTAAAATAATAGGAGGATATAACTTGTTTTTGTACCAAAAAAAAGAAATATGGAATGCAGACTTTGTTTCGACATATATGAGTATACGGCAATTTATAGTTGATATCAAGACTATGACCAGATGCAAACTTAATTATGTGAGTAGTTTTTTCAAAATATCTAGTTGGTATTAAACCTTCTTGAATGCAACCGACATCAGCACCATTATCAATCATAGCAATATTAGTTATAGAAAATTCCCTATTAATCAAAACAGTGCAATTTATATACCATTTATGAGCAGTAACTAGTTGCATCATTCCTAAGAAATAATCCCTTTTCAAATCCTCTTTTAGACTATGTTTATCTATTTCAGAATCTTCAGAGTTTTCAAAATCCTTTTCTTTTCTTTTTGAAGTAAAAAAAATAATATTTTCAGGAATGTCAGGAATCTTTTCTTCAATTTTCAAAATCCTATGATCGGAGATCATCTCTTTTTGCTTTAAAGAAATAATTTCTTTCTTTACTTTTTCAACTTCGATCTTTAAATTATCAAAGGTAGTATCTCTACCTGGAGTTTGACTAAACGCAAGACATCTATTAACCTCAGCTAAAGAATAATACATATGATAATTATCATAAGAATTATCTTTAGAAATACTAGCAGTATTAGTAGAAGTTTTTTGAGTAGCAAAATTAATGATTTTTTCACGTAGTTTTTCAGCAGTAACTTCCTTCAGCAATTCAAGGACATTATCAACAGTAAGAGTTTGAATATTTAAATCAAGATCTTCAAATTGTGCTTGAAGTTTATACATCATTTCATTACAATTACAAGTATCATTATAACAATCATTGCATTTATTAATCTGATCGGGTTCACTATCAGAATTAGATAGTTTAAAATTATTTTCAGATGTAGAATCATAATCAGATTCAGAACCAGAGGTATATAATAAACCATAGACTTGGTCATGCACTTTCTCAGAAAGTCCTAAGGACTTGAGTTTTTGTAACTTACAGTTTGGAGCTATATGACCATATTGATTGCACCTATAGCACTTGATTTACATTTACTCTCTTTTGGATCTATTTTTCGTAAATCTGGTAGACTTACGATAGGATTTTCTTGTTTCACGTTTTTCTTTGGTTCTATGCCTAGAGCGTTTCTTTCTATAGTGTTTGTCAGACATAGAATATCTTTCGGTTTTTCTTGCTACTGGTTTATCCATACCAAATTGTTCACAAAAATTTCCTAATTGGGATTTTTCTCTGAGTTTGTCAAGCTTAATTTGTCTGGCTAATTTTAGCTCGTTGCAAAAGGGCTAAACCCTCTTGAGTACAAGCTATAATAAGTTGACCATAAGTTTTTTCTGAATACTGGATCTTGCCATAAGATCCTCTAAGGGATTTTCTTATTATTATGAAGCAAAAGCAGGTCAATTTTTTACAATCAGAAATGATGAGCATTAATATTCTTGATACTTTAAACTCAGTAAAGGTCCAAGAAAAAATAAAAATAATTTCTAATGAATTGATTGTTGATATTTGTATGGATTATCCAAATACTTTCTGGAATCGAAAGAAGCATATTGTTTCTCTTCCTTATGAAGATGGTTTCAGTGAAGAGAAAATTCCGACAAAATCTCGACCCTGTCAAATGAATACAGAGTTAGTAGAATTTTGTAAAAACGAGATTGATAGTCTTCTACAAAAAGGTCTTATAAAACCCTCAAAGTCCCCTTGGTCTTGTACTTCTTTTTATGTCAATAATACTGCTGAAAAAGAACGGGGTATGCCTCGACTAGTCATCAATTATAAACCTCTGAATAAAGTTTTGAAATGGATCAGATATCCTATACTGAATAAAAGGGACTTACTTTCTAGATTATATGATGCTAATATATTTTCTAAATTTGATTTAAAATCTGGTTATTCGCAAATTCAAATTGATAAAGAACATACTTATAGAACTACTTTTAATGTCCCCTTTGGACAGTATGAATGGAATGTTATGCCATTCGGTTTAAAAAATGCTCCTTCTGAATTTCAAAACATGATGAATGCCATTTTCAATCCCTATATGGATTTTATCATTGTCTATATTGATGATATTTTAGAATTTTCAAAACCCCTTGAATCACATTTTAAGCATCTGAATATGTTTAAAAAAATTATTATACAAAATGGTTTAGTAATCTCCAAACCAAAAATAAGTTTATTCCAAACATATATTAGATTTTTAGGACATAATATTTGTAAAGGTACTATTGAGCCTATACAAAGAGCTCTATAATTTGCTAAAAAATTTTCTGATATTATTATTGATAAAAAACAGCTTCAAAGATTCCTTGGTAGTATTAATTATATTTCTACTTTTCATAAAAATTTGTCTAGAGATTTAGCTCCTCTTTATGATAGACTAAAAAAGGATTACAAAATGCCTTGGACTCAAGTCTACACTGATTTAGTAAAATTAATTAAAAAACGAGTTCAATCTCTTCCTTGTACATGTCTTGCAAACCCTAACTGGTTAAAAATTATTGAAACTGATGCTTCAAATATTGGGTATGGCGGAATACTTAAACAAGTTAATCCCCATACAAAAACAGAATGTTTGATTAGATTTTATTCTGGTAAATGGACTGAAAGCCAGAAAAAATACGCCACAGTAGCCCATGAAATATTAACTATTGTAAAATGTGTTTTAAAATTTCACGATGATTTGTATGACCAAAAATTCATAATCTGAACTGATCCTCAATATGTTAAATTTATGTTTGACAAAGACTTTAAACATGATGCCTCTAAATTAATATTTGCAAGATGGCAAGCTCAATTAGCCCCTTTTGATTTTGAAATACAATATAAGAAGGGTAGTGAAAATTCTTTGCCTGATTTTCTATCTCGAGAATATCTAATCGATTAACATGAATTTTTACACATACTTTCTCTATGAGAAAACTATAATTACTATTATCAAATGCATTCTTTTCAATTTAAAGCTACCTCATTCAATTGTAAGAGGAGCAAGTTTTTCTTTTTATTTTCTCTCTCTAAAATACTCTCCCTTCTCTCTAAAATCTTCCCTCTTGTAGAATATATCTCGGAGATAAATAAGAAGGCAATAGCCACTGTTTGTTAATATTTTTAGAGTAATCGCCATGCTTCTTCAGAATTTTCTTGTCGAGAAATATGCGGATTTTCAATAAGTAGGATGAGTTCTCTAACATCCAATTTGTCATATGTGGATTTATTTTCGGAGTTTTCTTGGACTATAGATGCAAATAAATCTGCAGTTTTTTGCTGATCGGATATATAAGATTGAAGTTGTTTGTAAAAAGGATGATCTTCTGAAATATCTTTCAAATGAATTGAGGAACCAATATTCTGTGGTTTTTATGATGATCCTTGCTGGAGAATTTTTGAATTGACCAAAGTCCTATTTCTGTGTTGTAATACCAGAAAATTAGAACTTGCAAAGCTATATGCAGAATTATTTCTATTACTAAAATAAGTAGGGTTTGTTCGTTCTTCGTAATATGAAGAGTTTTGACTTTGTCCTCCTCTGCCACGTCCTCTGGCTGTTTGCCAGGGTAGATCCATGCTACATCAATAATCAGGAATTTGATCAGCATACGATGACATATATTCAAATAGATCTTCATAAAGTGTGTCCTTTGTGATAAGATCATTAATGACTTTCCGAAGTATGAGCATGTGCATGTCCGCATTTAAAAGAGTTGCTTTTATAAAGGTGATTAAGAACTTTTGAGAGAAGAAGTGTAGAAAGAGCTTCATTATATCTTTTAATCCTGTAAATATCAATCACTTAAGTCAATATCAAACCAATAGATTTCATTATCAA
Source organism: Capsicum annuum (assembly GCF_002878395.1). Classification (NCBI taxonomy): domain Eukaryota; kingdom Viridiplantae; phylum Streptophyta; class Magnoliopsida; order Solanales; family Solanaceae; genus Capsicum; species Capsicum annuum. Next base: position 86,581,238 of record NC_061120.1, on the reverse strand, counting down.
GAAATTCATCGTGGTTAAGGAATAATTATTCTTCTATTATACCACGAACCAGATTTTCTAACTCTTTCAACAAATAAATGGGGAAGTCCATCAATGAATTTTGCTTTTCAATGGTCATACTTACTTTCGGGCAAATCCATAACCCTACTAAGAAAGGTGTCTTTATACCATCGAAATTCTCCTAAGTGTTTGCATTTTAAACCATTAAAAAGAGTTCTAATGTTTTCATACTGATTGGTAAATCTACCTCCAAAATATTCAATAATTGTAAGCGTGAGGGTATAGACAACATCTGATCGTCCTACCCGAAGTGGTCAGCCAAAATTGTCTTTTCCAGGTTTATCATTAGTGGCATTAAAAATAGCCTCGCATTTATCATCGTCTAGGAAATTATCCCACCGGCCTCGAAGTTGGCCAGTAAAGCCCGCAACAATCATTTTACAAATTGTTGGGTCAGTACGATTGGCCCGATTCTCTGCTGATGTAGTAGCCGTGGTAATAGTAGAATACATAGACATACGGTGGATAAGAATAGAAATTTGTCGATCTGATAATCCATCAATATTCCATTCATAAATACCTTCTTCACTATAAGAAGTATTTGTTTAATTCCAATCCCTTTCCTCTATCAGAACATCTTAAGGAGTTGAACATGGATAATACGCAGTAGACATACGGGGAATGTCAGCACATTTTTCCCCGATTGTGTTTTAATCGTACCTTTGAGCTTATTTAGCTCGGAAGAGATAGTGTCTCTTATGTTTTGAGTAAATTCGATATTATCAGCGAAATTAGACTCGATTTTTAGCACAAAATCATAGAAACATGAAGAGGTTGAATGTTTAAATGAGAGAATTTTAAATATAAGAGTTTTTCTAATTGGTCTAATTGAGAAATATTTTCAAATCCTTTTATTTCAGGAGTTCTTTGGATACACGGTTTAGATAAAATATATCCTTCTTCTTCTTTGATTTCGAAAGTACAAGGAATGTTAGAGGAATCCATCTGCGTGCTATGTTTTTTAACTAACTCAATTAATTCATCAAGTTTTTTATCAAGAGATGAAATATGTTCTCCCAAAACTTTAACATAAAGACTCAAGTTATTATTTTGGGCGATAAGGTTATTTATTTCAGAAACAGTGATTTTTCCAATATCCTCATTTACAAATTTTTTGAAAAGCAGAAAAAGTCATTCCAGTATTATTAGGTAATATAAAGGAAGACTGAGGAGGATACATAGCTTGAGTAATTCTACTATCAAAACTTTGATAAGATCTTTCAATTATTTTTATATAGGACGGCAAATATGCAGACATAAACCATGGCACAAAAAAGATAATTTTATTATGTAAGACACATATTTCATAGAATTCTTTGAAAATATTTCGTAATTCATCAAGACTATAAGTTTCAAAAAATCATGTCCTAAAGGTTTTCCATTTTTCACAAAAAAAATCCTTTTGAATATAGTATATTGCCTGAGAACCAGGACTAAAATCAATAAGTTGTGTCATCATAATTAAAAAGAATTAATATCAAAATCCATGTCAAATGGGGTAGGATTTTCACTATCAAAATCTTGAACTATATTAGTTTTAGAGTTGATTTTAATCTTTTCTACACCTTTAGATGTAACATGCGAATCTACAGAATTAATAGTATATATAAAGAAGCAGTTCGATTCCTAGCTGGACCATAATCAGGTTCTATAGGAGAAATATGATGTATAGAAGGAAGTCTTTTTGGCAGAGAAAAAGAATTTCTGTAGACTGGAGGATTATTATCAAATTGCAGACAAATTCGTCCATCAGAATTTTGAGTTACATGAGTTAACTCTGAATTAGTCACATCCTCCGCCAATTGTTTTGGAAAAGTGACTGAGTTTAAAATCCATGTTTTTGGGAAATCAATTTCATCCCATCGAATAAGTATTCGGGTAGTAACCCTGGATTTTATAAAGTTGGTTTCAATAAGCATAGTGCAATCAGAAGTATCATCAATTAATTTACATCGAGAATTTTAGGTTGATAATAAACGATAATATATGTGGTAGGATAATCTTATAAGCTCAGATCCAAGCGCATAATCATAACCATGAGTTTTCCCATTTAAGTTTAAAGCATGAAGAATATTTACCTCAGTCATAGATAATTGCAAATTTGGCTGAGTATTAAAATATACAGGACCATAGGCAAGGGTAGATTCAATAGATCCCATTAAAGATTTTCTAAAGTTTATATTTCTAGCATCACGCAAAGCAGCTAAAAATGTTTCAGGGAGTCCCTTTAGCGTTAAAGGTCAAAAGGCAATTTGTACTAGACCAATATGCATATAATTATAATGTCGTTTAAATATATCAGTATCATGCTTATTGAGGAGTTGAATAGTCTTTTCATCAGCATTTAAAGCAAGAGATTGCTCAGTTGTTTTAATAATTTGTTTATGTTTTATTTTATCAAAAAATCCAAATTCATATATGGTTTTTAATTTACTTTTGGAATCGTCCATTTATTTAATAACTCCATATCTTAAGGTAAATCTACCTCTTTGAGTTTTGTACTCTTAGTACTAACTTCGCCCATAACCATGATTATAAAAGTCTTATATCTATGCTGAAAACTTTACCACACTTAACATATTTACTATGAAAGTTCCTAGGCTCTAATACCATTAACAGGATCTCACTAGGCTGGGGTATGCCGCTCAGCCTGCCAGACCATGTAACAATATCGGATCTCACTAGGCTGGGGTATGCCGCTCAGCCTTCCAGACCATGTAACAATATCGAATAACGCCAAAGTCGAAAAAATGAACCAAAGCACCAACCGAAATATAAAAGAATTTCAAATAGTTTAATGACTGTATGAAATCTTTTATCCAAACAAGGGGCCTATCAGAGATTTAATAACCTTATGTTAAACCCATGTGTCTAGAAGTTCTAATTGTGCAGAAGTCGCCCTTTTCGTATCTATACAATGGACTAAAGAGGCACAACTTACTAGACATAGTCACAGAGACAAAGCTAACATAAGTGTATTGAACTCGACTGTACCACCATTTCGGAACCAACTCAAGAAACTATAGAAAAATTTCTTTATATTTTGATAGCGTCTGGATCTTTCATAGTTAACATGTAAGCGAAGTTAGACCTTCAACATAGATATAAGAAGTCTTTTAGCCGGACATAGTCATGGCTAGACGGGGGTAGAAGTTGAATTGAATACACACAAATAATAAAGTAATATGTACCTTAATAGCCGGAAGCAAGGCCTAAAAATATTAACAAACAGTGGCTATCGCCTTCTTATTTATCTGCGAGATATATTGTACAAGAGGGAAGATTTTAGAGAGAAGGGAGAGTATTTTAGAGAGAGAAAATAAAAAGAAAAACTTGCTCCTCTTACAACTGAATGAGGTAGCTTTAAATAGAAAAGAAAAGCATCTTGCACAGTAATATGTGGGTCCCTGTGCATAGTAAAGTTTTTAATAATTTAGCTGCTGGGTCTCGCCTAGTCTTTGCCTTTCCATTTTCTAATAAATGTCGTAGCTTTTTCAATCACTTCTTCTGTTTCGCCCATCACTTCTAGAGGTTGGGACTCTGTGATATCTTCAGTGTTTACTTCATCACTTTTCATTGATATATCTGAGTTTTGATCCACTGTTTGGAGTAATTTATTTTGTACTTCTGCTAAGTATTGTTCTATCATCTCTATTTTATTCCCATCGTAAGCTGATATTCTTCTGAAAACATAATTGAGACTTTTATCTTCAACTAAAATAGATTTTTAAGGAGTCTGTTCATATTCAGCAATTTTCTTGATGATATTTTCTCGTTGATCATGTCAATATGTGAGTTTTGTATGTGGATCTTCACGAGTTAATTTGTCCCAAAAATTACAGTAAAAGACTCTGTATAAAGCAGGAATTTGCTGGCTAGTATAACTTATTTCAACCGACCATCTATGAATCCAAGGGATAGAGAACTCTATAAAGAAATACATTTGGTCAATAGTATCTATTTTACAAATATGTTCAGAAAGGTATAATTCAGTCAAGAAGGCTGAGGATTTTTTTCATGTATAATAAAGAGAAGAATATTCTGGAGGTATTATTTTAACGGTAGGTTCGTGGCAAGTCCATTGTACAAATTGGGAATGGGTTTATCAAAGACCTTGTCACAGATTTTTATAAACCAAGTATGTTTGTGTTTAATGTTATTATAATATAAAACTTGAGAAAATGCCTTAATATAATCCCAATATGTGAAATTTATCTGAGACTGTCTCATTGATCCCATAGGCATAGTTTTTTGAGTCATGGATGAAATTCCCCATTCTTCAATAGAAATAAGTTTTTTAATAATTATCTTGGAGTATCCATGTACACCTAGGGTTGTGTCTCCCATCGGACTGTGCTCAAAATCTCCACTGAATGTCTGAACCAAAATATTTTCATAAAAATTTCGTGTTTTATATGATTCTCCTATGAAATAAACATTAGTAGTTAAGTATTTTTGGAGTAATCGCCATGCTTCTTCAGACTTTCTTGTCGAGGAATATGCGAATTTTCAATAAGTAGGATGAATTCTCTAGCATCCAATTTCTCATATGTGGGTTTATTTTCGGAGTTTTCTTGGACTATAGATGCAAATGAATCTGCAGTTTTTTGCTAATCGGATATATAAGATTGAAGTTGTTTGTAATAATAATAATAGTAATAAAAATAATAGTAATAATAATAATAATAATAATAATAAAGCAAAACGACAACGTTTTGACTTATAGAAGCAAAACGACGTCGTTTTAATTGAAACCGCATCATCATGCCATGTCAGCCCTTTTAATAACGTGACACCGTGTGATTGGATTACCTTTCCACGTAGGCTCAAGTGAAACTCAAGTATGGGGGTTGCAAAATCGGAGGTCATATTTATTCAGGTTTTGAATAGTTAAAAGTTCTATTTGTGCACTATCATAGTTTAAGGTCAAAGTTATAATTTGGTATCAAGTTTAGGATCATATTTATGTATTATGCCTAGATAATTTCAAATGCACATATAAACAGAATTATCACTTGTATTGATTCCAAAATATGTATTAACATCGCAGAGAACCAATGTTACAGACAAATGTTTAAGGAATAATACTATTACACAAGTCATTAGCCAACAAAGGCTAACATCCTTCGTACATATTGTAATGTTTTGTTCAACAATCCTAGAAAAATTACCAAAAATTAGTTAACTTGTTTGAAATCATCATAATTCCATCTCGACTTGTAAACTGAAGCTTCAAATCCTGTAAAATGTACAAAATAAAATGTTTAGCGAAATGAAATATGTTCACCACTAAATCACACAAATTTTTAGTTCATAAAAACAAGAGTGCTTCTACAGTTTCAACTCCTAATTACATTGCCATCTATTTGGACAAAAAATATAATCGCACCATACAAGAGAGCATTGAATAACTAAATTGGCCCAACTGCCTGATTGTTATTCATCTACTTCTACTTCATATTCTTCTTTTAACATTTCTTGTTATCGTTTTACCAAATTTCTTGAATGGTTTCTTCTCACATACAAAAAGATTTCGTTTGTTGTTTTTTGTTTCTCAAACATGTTAGCTACTGCTGATGAGGGCACTTGAATTGGGGATTATTCTTTATGAGAGATCTAACTTTTTGTCACAATGACTTGCACATCGTCATTGCAATCAGTTGTAGTCCCTTCTTATCAAGAAAGAAAAATTAGTCCACATGTTTAAGTTCCTTATTTTACCATGCTAAACTGTTTAAACCTTTACTGCTGTAGAAATTCTATGAAGTAACAAGTAGACTATATGTTGTGATGCAGGAACAATGAATTAAAGACATTACTAGCAGTTAGCAGTAACTAATAGTGTTTTTCAATCATCGAAATTAATAGTTGTTATAAAATAAGAAGGAAGTTTCGAGCAGGTTGCTACGAATCAGTTTGTACTATTAGGACACGAACTTAAGCCCTAAACTGATACTATCTATCGTCCATCCTACATCAGGTAAAACTTAAGCTCACAGGTGAAGGATGATGTTTTTCATTGGAGGAACAAAACATGTTAAAAGTTTTACCTAAGAACACATGGAGATAGTGCTACAGATTTAGAGCTAAGATTTCTTTGTGAAATATTGTCTCACTGATTTTCAAGAGAAACTAGGTATATCTCTCCCACTTCTTCCACTCCCACTTCTTTCACAAGTATTAAAAATAATTCAAATTTATATTCATTGTCAAACACAACCTTAACTCCAACTTCAATTTTTTAGATTTTCATGGCCAAACACATACTAAATAAGTACCTAATCTAAAAATATTGCATTCAATTTCAAATTATTAACAAACTGGAAGGAAATACACTTGCCTGAACATTTCCTCCTTTTGTCTGCAAAATAATTTAGCTAGACAATTTTAATGTAAAGAAAAAGGAGTACAGCCTAATAGAAAAATAAGTCATAAAAGTTACCTTAAGTTAGGTTCTCTACTGAATCTGGGTGTGAAGTGTCCATTCATTGATCCCAAGGGTACGAAAGAGACAAGATAAGACGTAAAGCTTTAATTGATTTACAGAAGACAATTGTCCAACCTTGTCTATAAACACTAAAGATGTAATACAAATACTCATCTTTATCTTCTTCCCTGCAGCTGTAATCCAATTGGGAAAGACATTTGTGTTTTAGTTAAAACAATGCATTTATATAAAGAATCACATCTTAAAACAACTTATAATGTAATGGCATTGCACATATCCACTAATCCTCCAAAACAATACTAATTGAACAACTAAAAATAGAATATAATTAGTCTCATCAGTTTTCCTCACATAAATCTTCCTCACATAATTCTTCAGTTAGCAGTTAGCAAACGATACATCCAAATCACAAGGACAAAATATGCAGTACAAAGCTAACTACATACACCTTTTCACTACCTTAACTCTAATTTTCTCTTTTGGCTCAGCTGACACCTAGTCATCTAGAATAATCAGGCATCCAAAAATGAGCATACTTGTTTGCATAACCAGAAAACATGAGAGACGTATTTTGTATCCCGGCCAAGACGTATCAGTGTACAAGAATATACATCTTTCTTCAACACTCTATAGAGTACAAAAATGGTCTCATACAATTTTGTTCATTTCTTACGTAAAATCAGATGATGTCAATGTCGGTTATGAAATGCTCTGTAGACATAATCAGTCAAAGCAGAAATCTGATTCATGTTATTGCAACTCTTGAAGTGCGTCTTCTTCTAGAAGCTGTGGTAGTGGATGTTTCAATAAAGAAGAGCCTCCAAACTCCATTTTCTCTAGCACCGATGACCTAACCATCTTTTCTATTTCTTCAGAGATAAGAGGATTTTCTCTCAAATATTACAATGCTTTCTCTCGTCCCTGTCTTAAGACTATGCTCTCCATAGATATACCATGAACCCTTCTTAGACACCACTTCAATTACTTCAGCACAATCTAATACGCAACCCAGCTTGCGCACTCCTCCAAAGATAATTTCAAATTCTCCTTTTGCAAATTTTATTTTTCCTGTAGGACGGATCTCAAGTCAAACGGAGGCGAAAAACCTTAAGGCAATCCCTCCAATTGTTACCTCAGGATTTCCATAATAAACACCAATCTTGTATCTTATCTGATTGAGGAATATAAGAGTACATCCAGCTTTGGAAGCATTGCCTGACATTTTACATAAAGCTTGACTCATCAGGCGTGCTTGTAAACCCATTTGCTGCATCGCGATTTCACCCTCAATTTTAGCTCGTGGAGTGAGGGTTGGGACTGAATCAATACAAATAAGATCAACAACACGCGATCCACACATGCGGTCTGCAATTTCTAGAGCCATCTCCCAATTATTAGGCTGGCAGACAATCAAATTCTCTATATCTACTCTAAGCGCTTTGGAGTATGCAAGATCAAAAGCATGCTCAACATCAACAAGCATTGCATTGCCTCCTAGCTTCAACTTATGCAATAGCATGGAGATCTAAGCTAATCTTTTCACTACTTTCGGGCCCATATATCTCAACAATTCTGCCTTTGGGAAGGCCACCACCTAAAGCAAAGTCTAGCATCGAGCAGCCACTTGGAAAAGCTTCACCCAAAGTTACGCCAGCACTACCCAATCTAATAATGCTTCCATTGCCAAACGAGTTGTTAATGTCGTTCATTGAAGCTTCCAATGCTTTTTGCCGGTCGAGAAAGCCAGCGTCAAAATCAAGAGAGAAAGCACCATTGATTTTTTGGTCAAATTTATAACGAACCCTAATTCCACGTACTGAAAATTGAGGACGACATACTTTATGGTAGATTTTTACTGAAGTTGAACAGCTTGGTGAATTGTAAACAAATTTTAGAGCCAAATAATCCAAAAGATACACCTTAGCTGCCACCTCTAGCACAACAACAGTAAATTTTGTGAATTGGAGATCGATGTTAAAGTCGAACAATTTGACGAAATAAATATTGAAATTGAAGTTACCAAATGAGAGGTTAAGTTGATTTCTCATACCTTCGAACTTCTCTAAGTGTCATAGTTTTTGTCCTGAATTTGTGTGGTTTCTTTACTCCTCCAGTTGCCAAAGTAGATCTCAAATTGCTTTTGTAGCCAATGGGTTGAAAAGGGATTTAGGGTTTGTGATTTGAGATTTAGGATCATAAAATTGAGTGTTTGAGCGACGAAGTTTTCATTTTGTTATGAAAGGGTTTATGGAAAAAATTTATATTAAAGTACTCAATCCTTTATTTGTTTTAATTTTTCTGAGAAGCCAAATTTTGTGTGAACCCACCCATACACGAGAGCCATTAGGGACCGGTTGTTGATGATATTAGCGACTATATCCAGGCTCTTCGTTAATTGGAGAATAATTAGGGACTGGAAAAAAAATTTGGTCCTTATACGTAGTGTTTTAGGGACCAGAATGTTTACCCCGTCTTAATATGTTGGTTCTTAAAAAGTCTTTTTCCTGTAATCAGCAATTTCTTTATTTTTGTTTTCTTTGTCTTTATCGTGTCTCCATTTTTAAACATAAATATCATCATTGATATTTTTCAATCGTAAAGAAAAAATGAACCAACATAAAAAAAAAAAAAAAATTCAAATTAAATATCTTTAAAATCTATAGGCATCTTTTTGACTCCAGAATTTTTGTTCTTTAGTAACTATTTGACGTATGATTTCAAAACTATAAATTGTAATCTTTCGAGTCTTAGAGATTTATAAAAATTTTAGTTAAAAAAAAAAAAAAGAAAGAGATAAACCTTTGAATTTTTTGACTACTTGAGTCAGCAACAACTTGCTTGTTTTATCCAACTTTTCAATCAAAAATTTTCAACCGAAAGAAAAACACGAGAAATTATCAAAAAGAGAGAATCAATTGTCAATTGCTGAGAAATTATCAAAAGAAAGGAATTAATTTTAAATTGTTGATTTTGTATAATTCAAATATAATCTTTAAAACTATCAACTAACGTGTTAACTGTTTGAATAAAATTCATACTTTGAACTGCTATCTATAGTGTCAACTACTTCTCCAAAGCACTTCACAAACCTCAAAAGATTGAACAAACAAAGCTTCATATAATTAGAACATGAAACTAATATATATATATAAAGTGATAAATAAAAAAAAAGAAAAATAATTCTCCAAAAATCCTAAAAATTCACAGACAAAGTTAAACCTAACAAAACAAGTTTTACGAGGCTTAGATCGTGTTAGGCGTAAGGTTTTTTCTCCCACTTAAATAGGAAGCCTGACTTAGTTGAATATTTTTTTTTGTAAAAATTACACAAATACACAACTTATGTTTTCAATATTACAAAAAATCTCAACTCCCTAAACATATACAAAATTTCTAACATATACACATAATGTAATGTATATAAAATACCAACATATACACAGAATGCTATGTATATGTCGGCTATGTTATGTATATTAATAGAATGCTATGTATATGTCGGTTATGTTATGTATATAAATAGAGAGGGAGAGTAAAGTAATTAAAAAAGTAGGAGATAGTGTAATTACTTCCAAAAGGGTTCATATTTATGTTATTTATACTTTTTTTTATTGTTTAATTTTGCCATTAAAAGGACTCCTAAATATGAAAAGAGTGTTCTAAGGAAAATCTTCCATATATTTTTGACTCTATTTTAGGACTATTTAATTTTTCAGTATTATAAAAATAAAATTATATTAATTGGGGGAAAAAGTGAAAAAAAAATTTGTCTATAACAAAGTGTTTTAATGAATGACAAAAAGATATATATATATATATATATATATATATATATATATATACACACACACACACACACTAGATGTCGAAGGCCTGTGCCAGCACGAGTCCAATATATGTTATTTTTTAGTCTTAATTTATGTGACACAAATATAATTTAGATAATCAATTATATTTTAAAGATGCTTTAGTTATTTTAAGTTGTTAACTATCGTAATTTATAAGATTTTTTATTTAATTGTTAAATAATACACGTTGCTCTCCTTGTTCACACTTTTATGACATTGATAGTCAATTATATTTTTAAAATAAATAATTTTTTTATCGTTGAAATTTATACCTCTTCTCTATTCCTATTTAAGTGGCACTAATAAAATTTTGAGAATCAAACAAATATTTTATATATTTAAAAAATTTTAAATTGTTAAGTATTGTGATTTATTGTACTTTTTTTTTTGAAATATATAACAAATTAATTTTTTTAAAAGATAGTTTAAGCTATTAACTATTGTAATTCTAGTATTTTTTATGTAATTTTCAAATAATACATGTTACTCTCCTTGTCCAAACTTTTGTGACATTGATAGCCAATTATACTTTTAGTTATTCCAATGTAAGCAGCATTGATATAATTTTGAGAGTCAATCAAATAATTTAGATTTTTAAAATTTTTTAATTTGTTAATTATTGTGATCTATAATATTTTTTGAATATATAACTGATTTTTTCTTTTGATATTTTAAGTTGTTAAATAATATAATTTATAATACTTGTTATGTAATTTTTAAATGATAAATGTTACTCTCCTTGTCCAAAATTTTGTCGCATTGATAGTCAATTACATTTTAAAAATAATTTAAGTTTTTAATTACTGTGATTTATAATACTCTTTATTCAATTTCAATTTAAATTATACTAATATAATTTCGAGATTCAGCCAAATATTTTATCTCTTTTAAATTTTTTAAGTTATTAATTATTATGATTTATAGAAATTTTTTCGTACTTTTGTTGAAATATATACCAGATAAACAAAATAAGGTAAACAAATTTAAATTGATGAAAAAAAACTAAAGTAAGGGAAAGGACTAATGAAGTAGTACCAAAGCAGACAGGTTGACCTTTAAATTTTTCAAATTATTAATTATTGTGATTTGTAGTAATTTTTTAAAATATATAACAGGGTAAATTTGTTTAGATATTTTAAACCGTTAAATATTGTAATCAATAATATTTTTATTTAATTTCTTAAAATATATGTTATTTTCCTCATTCAAAATTTTGTGTCATCAATAGTCAAGTATATTTTAAAAATAATTTAATTTTTTAATTATTGTAATTTATAATACTTTTTCTTCTATTTCTATTTAAATGACACAATGTTTATATGACCGTAATAATTAATTAGGAGTGATATACTAAAATCATGATTGAAGCAACAGAGCAAACATGTCTTAAATGACTTATAATAACTAATTAAAAGTAATATAATAAAAATATTCTAAAAAATACTTGTGAAAAAAGTTAAGTGAATCACATATAAGATGTCAAGTTAATTTAATATTAAATATTATTAATTTTTTAATACTTAAAAAACTTTATAATAATTTTTTAATGTTTAGATGACTTACAATAATTAATTAGAGGTTATATAGTAAAATTATAGTTGAAGCAGCTGAAGCAGACATATCATAAATCCTTATTTTATTTTTATTAAATATTATTAATTTTTAATTTTAAATAACATATAATAATTAATTAGACGTTATATAGTAAAAGCACGGAGCAAGCAGTTGAATTGGTCGGCAAGAAGGACGACGGAAAACCCCTCTCAACTGCCTCTTATACATAAGTAAAATATAAATGTAATTAAATATAAATTTTCTAATACGTAAATGACTTATAATAATTAATTAGAGATAATATAGTAAAATCACGATTGAAGCAACTGAAGCAGGTAGCACAAGCAAACATGTCAACCTGATGCCTGCTTATTCCCTCTTATTATTAGTAGTAAATATACATATTGAACAAATACATATTATATTAAACAAATAAAATTTAGATTTATTTTGTTAAAAGATTATGGATTTATCGGGGACACAATAAATCCACATTCTTTCATCAAAATAAATCTAAATTTTATTTGTTCATTCAATGGAGTTTTTAGGTCATCAACATAAATAAATTCGAACATTTTTTTATACAAATTCATGACTAAGAAGATATAAAAACAGCTAGTGCAACTGTTTAAAAAAAGTTACATGTTAATTGTAGGAATTATATACACATTATTGTTATTTGTTCAATCTAACCATTCCTAGTATCAAAATTCTACTTTGGTCCAATATGTTGGATTTTACTCTTTTAAAAATAATAAATAAAATACAAGCTTAAATTATTTATAAAATATGCCTAAAAAGTGGATGAAGAATCACAATTAGTATCGGAAGTATGGGTAGAATTTGCATAATGCAAGAAGTGTAGATTATTTAAAAGGGTAATTTTCTTCATACCTTTTTCGATATATAGTCTCTCGGAGCTTTGAGCTAAAAGTGACAAAAGAGTTTGAAAATGAGGTATAGGTGTCTCAAGTCTTAATAATTGAGTGGAGGTGACAATTACTTTATTATGGATTTAAAAAGTTGAAAAAGTTTGAAAATAACCCACAAGTTTTTAAATTTACACTTTAATCCAAATGTTAGTTAATACAATAGGAAACTGGGGAAAAAGGCGCGTTTCTCTCTCTTCTCATCCGTTGTTGTTTTCTCTTTCTTCGCGATTTCTATCGTTCATTGTTGTTGCTGCTTTATTCATCATCTTCTGCTTTACTATCATCATCTTCTACTTCATTATCATCTTTATCTTCTTCTTGTTGATCATTGTTGTTGTTTCTACCGCTATTGCTGCTACTTTACTTGACCAATTTTTTAGGTGAAATTTTATTTCGTACATTACCTTCCACTTTGACATTACTTCATAGGTGATTTTGGAAGTAAGTTATGATTTTTAGTTGAATTTGTCATCTGGGTATACTGCTACTGTTATTTTTTCAACAATGGATAGAATTCGTTCATAAATACAACATAAGAGCGCACAATTTAAACAGATCACTCAGTCTGTTGCAATATATAAATATTCTGTTTCAACAGAAGACTCACATGTTGGATTCATATTTATGGTTCTACAATGCTCGTAATATGGATCGCACAGATGGGTAATCGATTGCAACAGACTAGTTATCTGTTGCAATAGATAATTATTCTGTTGCAACAGAAAAGAAATATGTTGCAACAGAATATTTATTTGTTGCAACAGACTATTTATCTGTTACAATAGATAACTATTCTATTGAAACAAATGAGGAATATGTTTGGAACAACACAATACAGCTCCTGCCACTAACCCAACAGATAACCCATATGTTGCAACTCTTTTTATTGCTACTGGATTCAATTATTCCTTAATCATCAACATATTTGTTGAGAAGAAGAAATAGACAAAATGAAAAATAAATGAGAATTAAAACGTCAAAGTCGATCAAACATAAATTTTTTATTAAATAAAAATAAATAAAAATACATAGACTAAAAGAAAAAATATAATTTGCCTTTACGAGGTAGGGGTTAAGGTCTGGGGATACACCATCCTCCCAGATCCTACTTGTATTATACTGGGTATGTTGTAGTTTTTATTTGATCAACTTTAATAATTTATTTAGTGCTTAATTAATATGACCTAAAAGTGGTCTCTACTTGAGTATTAATGTATGCATTGGGTCAAGTTTTAAGTTTCAACTCTTGCTATTGCTACTGAATTCAAATTATTCCTTAATCGTCGACATGTTTGTTAAGAAAAAAAAAAATAGACAGAATGAAAACTAAATAAGAATTAAAACACCAAAGTCGATCAAACATAATTTTTATTACACAAAAACAAATAAAAATACATAGGCTAAAAAAATATAATTATTATTATCATCATTATTGTCAGTCGACCAATCTTCAACCAGCAGTAGTAGTGCCCTCCTCAGCCTCCGGATCTCCCAGAGCATCCTTGCTCTCATGGCAGACAACTCCTATTGCAGGTTATAAACTTGCATTTGAAGTTTCTGTACGGTGTCTTGTAAAATAGCAACATCTTATATTGGATCAGCCATATCTAGAACATGAATGAATTGACAAAAAACATAAAAATAAAAGTAAAGTAAAGAATTCAAATGTAATACAACGTATACTACCAATTCGGTATATTTACACAAAAAGCAAGAAAAAAACTTATCCGAGTCAGGAAAGAGAAAGAAAGTAGTTGAAGGTATAATATGAAAGACAAGATGCAAGAAACAAATAGAGTATAGTAGAATGAACTAGTAGGAGAAACCTATTTATAGAGGATTGAATTTGAATGAGTTAGGCAAAGGTGGGACTGGTCACCTCCATTTATTAATTACATACAAACTGGTGACTTTTTTATTACTGTGAAAAGTTATGACTTAATTAAATCAAGCTGCTGACTGAGTTTTTGATTATTGTGATAAGTCATGACTTTTCAGCTTATTATTATTTATTAGTTCTTTTCAATAACCATTTTTATTGAGTTGTGACAATAGATTCTATATCTATTGCATCAGATAACCCATCAATGACAACAAATATACCATCTATTGCAATAAATCGACAACCTGTTGCATCAAATAATCTATCTATTGCAATATATAATATATCTTTTATAATAATCATCATATCATTAATCCAAATTTGATAAATTTTTTATTATATAAATTAAAAATAAATTTAAAAACAAAAATGGCGAAAAGTCACTACTTGTCGCCTATTTAATATTAACATTAATTATTCAAATTAAATAACCATTTTTTATGATTATAAATTGCGTTTATCATTTATTTCCTTATTGTTTTTTGCGAAAAGAAATGACTTAATTAAATTATGCTAGTGAGTTTTTTTATTATTGTGACAAGTCATGATTTTTCAGCTTATTCTTATTAATTAGTTCTTAAATTTAAATAACCTTTTTCTCAGTTAAAAAATCGAAGACTTCTCACCTTTTTAATAACCGTTTCTTTAATAAAATAATAACTATTTTTATTGAGTTATGGCAATAGATTGTATATATGTTGCATCAGATAACCCATCTGTGGCAATAGATATACCATCTGATGGAACAAATCGACCATCTATTGTAGGAGCTTTTTAGATTTCTTCTAATAGCTGATTCATCAGTCGGAATAGATGGGGAATTTGATTTATTAACTGTTTTGAATGTGTTAGATAAAAAGTCACGATTGTTCACCTTTTCTTTAACAATCATCATATACCTTAATTAATCAAATGTTGTGACTTTTTATTACATAATAAATAAATTAATTAAAAAACAGATTTAAAAATAAAAATGGTAAAAAGTCATGATCAGTTATTAAAATTAAATAACCATTCTTTTATGGTTATAAATTATGTTTATCATTTATTTTCTTATTATTTATTTACGAATCACTTTTCATATTAAATAATTGAAAAGTCATGACTTTTTATCCTCCCAATAATAATAACCCTTTTTTATTAATAACCGTCTGTTGCAACATATGATCCATCTGTCATAACAGATTAACCGTCTATTGCAACATATGGTTCATCCATTGCCACAAATGCTCAATTCCTACCTCTAACCATCAATATGTTGAGAATAAGAAATAGACAGAATAAAAATTAAATATTAAATAAGAATTAAAAATCAAAAGTCGACCAAACATAGATTTCTGAATCCATTATATACAAATATATAAAATCCATTATATACTACTGCTACTGCTACTACTACTGTTGTTGCTGCTACTGCTACTGCTACTACTGCTGCTACTACTACTACTGCTGCTACTACTACTGCTACTGCTACTGCTACTGCTACTGCTACTACTACTGCTACTGCTACTGCTGCTGCTGCTGCTACTACTACTACTACTACTACTACTGCTACTACTACTACTGCTACTACTACTACTACTATTACTACTACTACTACTATTACTGTTGCAGCTACTATTGCTGCTACTACTACTGCTACTACTACTACATCTGGATCAACCATATCTAGAAGTGGAGTAGAATGAACAAGTAAGGAAGGACCTATTTATAAAGGATTGAATTCGAATGGGTTAGTAAAAAAGTCACGATTGTTCACCTCTTTTTTAATAATTACATCCCTTAATTAAATAAAACTAGTGACTTTTCGAATATGTAAATTAAAAAAATGGATCTAAATACAATATTTTATCCTTTATTGTATTTCAAAAAGAAAAGAAAATTGCTTTCAAATAAATCTAGCAGATGGGTAATCTGTTGCAAAATATATTCTATCTGTTTGATAATTTACAATATATTGACAATCTATTGCAACAGATGGATATATCTATTGGATTTTTTCAATAGATGTGTCATATGTTGGAACAGATTAATTATCTGTCGTGATAGAAGTCTATAATTATTTGCTAATTTTAACAAATATGTCATCTGTTGCAACAGGTTAGTAATCTGTTTATTCAAATCAAGCCATAGATGGGCTAGGAAGAATAAGGTGTGTGCATATGGATGGATCCACTTTCATGTGTGGAGTAATGTATTATTGATAAGGTCATCGGGACAACACATATAAAGTACATCGATTTTGTGAATGCAGTTTTTAACCAATTAGGCATTAATCATTCAAATAAGATCCTATATTATATAGTTTTAGTTTGATAGGTTCAAATTGATGAGGTCGAGGGGCCCATAAAGACGGTGTCGATACCCTGTTATGAATTATGACGGTTGTTTCTCATGTTTATGCATGTCAAATTTTGAAAAAGGATCAATATTTGGTGTTATTATAGAGATTTAATAATGATTGGACTTAACTTTAATTGTGCATTGGACTCTGAGAAGACCTTCGAAGCATCGCACTACATCAAACACGAACAAAATACCAATAGAAATTCCCCTCACATAAATTTATATTGAAGGATTATTCGATAAGATGATTATATGCCAGAAGGAGCTGTAGGAGAATAATTATGAGGGATAGAGGGAGTTGATGAAAAACTATATCATTTAAGAGCTAATTGAAGAGGAAAACATAGGGTAGAAAGGAATTACTAGCGAATCTGGCCAATGAAATAGAATTAGAATACGAGAAATCTGAATCAAGTGCAAATATGAAAGTTTATCCAGTACTGAAAATCCATATGTTGTCTCTCTCTAAGAAAATTATTGCAGCTAGGCACTTTGCTAAGAAGCTGTGACTAGGTAGCGTGGTCGAAATGACCACCTAAATAGAAAATAGCATAATACCAAGAAAGCAGCTTTGCAGGCACCGAGGGTTGAGATGATGTACCATAAGTAAAGAAAACTTGGCCCAAGAACAACTGTATTTAAAATAAGCAATCTAAGCGAAAGAGGAAATTTTTGAATTTTAAATTGCATCCCATGCCTTCTTGTTTGTGGTTCCGATTAGGTCCACTGCTATTGACCTGATAGGAACCACAAACAAGATTGAAAGACAGATTGAGTATCATTACTTCCTTAGCAATATGGATATAACTGATTGTGTTTTCATTTCTTTAGCATGCTTTCAACATATCTTGGAGAAGATTAGATGTTTTATGTAGTATGTGAATCCCGATAATTTTTAAGCTTGCCTCCAGCTTACTGATTCGGGATTCAAGTTTGTCATTGCTGTCTTTGAGGTTAAGATAGAGTTCTTGGTCTTTTGTGAGCTCGTCAATGAGGGAGGAACACTTTCTTCAAAGCTGTGGCATTGTAAAAGACCTTTAGAAGGCTTCCACACCACTTTCTTCAGAAGGGTTAAATGATAAATGGAGGGTTGCTATGTTTGTTTTAGGTTAATATCTTGATTCAAACTCAAAAAGTGGGTCCAACAATTAAACATCTAACTTTCTTAAGCGTTGTTCAATGCAGCTTATCCAACCAACCTTCAAAGAATTTGATAGGCTATCCTTTGGACTATCCTTTGAAGGTTGATTGAACAAGCTGCATTGAACAACGCTTGAGAAAGTGAGTTGTTCAACTATTGGGACCACTACTTGAGTGCGCATCAAGATGTTGACCTAAAATAAACATAGCGAACCTTCATGTATCATTTAGGACTTTCGAAGAAAGTGTTCTGAAAGTTTTTTGAAGGCTTTTTACAATGCCATAGCTTTGAAGAAAGTGTTCCTCCTTTATTGACTAGCTCACAAAAGACAAAGAACTCTAAACTAACCTCAAAGATGAGAACGACAAACTTGAATACCGAATCAACAAGTTGGAGGCAAGTTTAAAAATTATCGGGATTCACATACTACAACTAATCTTCTCCAAGATATATTGAAAGTATGCTATGGAAAGAAAACACAATCAAGTATATCCATATTGCTAAGGAAGTAATGATACTCAATCTGTCTTTCAATCTTATTTGTGATTCCTATTAGGTCAATAGCAGCGGACTTAATCGAAACCACAAATAAAAAGCATGGGGTGTAATTTAAAATTCAGAAATTGCAACCTTTTCTTAGATTTCTTATTTTAAATGCAACTATTTTTGGGCCAAGTTTTCTTTACTTACGGTATATCATTTCAACCCTTGGTGCCCGCAAAGCTGCTTTCTTAGTGTTCTACTATTTTCTATGTAGGTGATCATTCTGACCATGCTACCTAGTTGCAGCTCCCCAGTAAAGTGCCTAACTGCATTAATTTTATTTGAGAGAGATAACATACAAATTTTTAGTACTAGATACATTTAATATTTGCACTTAATTCAGATTTCTCATGTTCTAATTCAACTTCATCGGCCAGATTTGCTAGAAGTTCCTTACTACCCTATGTTTTCCTCTTCAATTAGCTCTTAGATGATATAGTCTTTCATCAAATCACCCTTTCCCTCGAAACTATTCTCCTACGACTCTTTTTGGTATATAATCATCTTTTCGAACAACTCTTTCATATTAATTTAGGTGAGGGGAATTTCTATTGGTATTTCATTCTTGGTTAAAGCAATGAGAGGCTTCGAAGGCCATCTTAGAGTCTAATGCACCCTTAAAGTTAGTCCAATCGCTATCGAATC
Organism: Capsicum annuum; assembly: GCF_002878395.1. Classification (NCBI taxonomy): domain Eukaryota; kingdom Viridiplantae; phylum Streptophyta; class Magnoliopsida; order Solanales; family Solanaceae; genus Capsicum; species Capsicum annuum. Next base: position 86,561,839 of record NC_061120.1, on the reverse strand, counting down.
TTTTTACAATGCCACCAAAACTTGATCTCTTTACAAAGCTTGACACATAGACAAGAGAAACAACCATCATTAAATCTTAACAGGGTATCAGAACCATATTCATGGTCCTCATCCTTATTAGTTTGAACCTATAAAATTAAACTGTAAAATTACAGATATCTTATTTGAATAATCAATGCCTAATCGGTAAAAAATGGCACTCACAAAATTAGTGTACTCTATGTGTGTTTTCATGATAACATTATCAGTAATACATACCTCCCACATATGAAGTGGTTCCATCTGCATGCAACTTATTCCTTCAAACCTATCTTTACTGTAGACTCTTGTATTGGTCGGGAAAAAGTTGATCAACATTTATTTCCTTATATCTACAAACAATAGAAAAATAATTCATGTTAAACAAGAGAAGAACATAACGAACATTATTCATCTGTTGCAACAGACTACCTATCTGTTGCAACAAGCTCTACATCTGTTGCAGTAGCTTTCCATCTGTTCAACAGATTGTAACTCTGTTGTAATAAATATAGAGGTTATTAAAACAAATGTGGAGTTTGTTACAACAAATGTATAAACTATTGAGATACATTAAACCAGCCTTGCTAGTGGTTTGATTTAGTCCAATAGTCAACAATAGCATCAACAACAAAGAAATAATATCATTTGTTCCAACATCATCAACAACACCACACTATAAGTTCCAACAACACCAACCCCACCAACAACATCAATAACAACATCAACAACAAAGCAATAAGAAAAATACATGCCAAAAAAAATGTGCCAACAAGGCTTTTAAACTTCTCCCAACAAATGACCTTTTTCTCATATTTTAATAATAACAATGGTTCGTTTATTCAAGACATAAAAGTAACTTTTTCTTCAATTTTATTAAATAAATATGATATGGGTAAATGGTAATTAAAATAAAAAATAGATGTAAATAACTGATTTAAATAACTTGCAAGAAAGAAGACGAGAATGAAAGAGCAACAATGAACCATACTTGTAATGTCAAAAGCAAGAAGATCAAAACAACAATTTCTGTCAAGAAAAGATATAGATCGGTTGATATCATAAAGGATCCTTATGATAAAGAGGAGAGAAAAGAGATAAAAAGGAGATGGTTGTGATAACCCTAAAGAAGAGATAAAGAAAAAGAAGACAGATGAATAAATTTAGGGCTGAAGGAGAGATAATTCTAGACATGTGTTTAAATATTAATTAATAACTTGAGGGGCTCTAGGAAGATGGATGACATTGAAAAAACAAGATAAGACAACTCAAGGAGAAAATTTTTGAGTTATTAAAGAAATATTGTTTACCGCCTTAGTAGTATTTTATCTTTCTTCTTTCGGATAGAAGATTGCTTTAAAATTTAAAAATATATTTTCAAATAGATATGTTATCTGTTGCAACAGATATTAATATCTATTTAAAATTTTCCAACAGCTCAGTCATCTGTCATAACAGATGCAAATGCCTATTTCATAATTAAATCAGATAGGTAATCTGTTGCAACAGATATCAATATTTGTTTGAAAATTTCCAACAGCTCAGTCATCTGTCGCACCAATTGCAGATGTCTATTGAAAATTTCCAACAACTCACTTTGAAAACTTAATTTAGAGAATACAGCATTATAAAAAATATAATACAGTCCCTTTTTATATTAATTAATTTTTCAATCATTTATTAAAATCATTTAATAAATTTAAAAACTTTTCTCTCTCCTCAAATCCTTTTTTTCTTCGAATTTTTCTTCATATTTTTTGAAATAAAAGCTTAGGTCGACTCTTGCTTTCCAATTTAAAATTTTCCAGTTTCTCTTGCTCAGGTAAGTTTAATCCTTTTCCCCGATCATTTTAGATCTATTTTAGTATATTTTTTTTATTTTTTCTTTGTGTTGGGATTCTTTTAGTCAAAATTTGAGTTTTTTTTAGTTAACATTGTCGACTCCGCATATTTAATCATGTTTTGCTTTGGATAATGACTAAAAAAATTTATATTTATATTGTGTATTGATTTTGAATTTGTTGTACTGAATTGGACCCATTTTAATAGTGTTCTTATTGTTGTGAATTGCACTGCAAATATCTAGAGTAGTTTGAACTTAATTTGCATGTTTGATCCGAGGCGTTTTCCCATTTTCCTTAATAGACCAGTGGTCACTAGATCGACCACTACAAATTTATTTTTGCCGCATTTTTTCATTTCTATTAATAGACCAGTGGTCGATAAATTGACCACTA